>NW_015505219.1:510393-541210 GCF_001515645.1 Sinocyclocheilus grahami | reverse complement strand
TAAGAAAAATTGCACATACTGCACTCAGGAAATAAAAAATAAAAAAACCCAAACATCAACATCCCTTTTATGACACCTTGTAAATCTAGATTTACCATTTTCTAGAATTACCTATTTCTAAATCAATAATGATCAATCATGAACAATTACACTGAAAAATGCTCCATCACGCCACAATGACATCTTTCTACATGAAGAAGATTTTTCAGAGATTGCATTCTAGCTTCAGCCATTGAATGAAATCAAAGGTGTCCTTCAGTACTGGAGGATACTATAATTTCATAGCATAAATCCAAGTCCAAAGAGCAGGCATATCTTGGGGAGGATTTTCCAGATCATCCAATACAATTGTACCTTCTAAAATTATTGCAGTAGACATGGCATTAAATGCAGTGAGTTAGGTATGGCTCTAGAGTCCTCAGCTCAGGGATCACGCTCAATAGGCCGACTGACATTTCTTCTTCATCATCATAGTCCTAGCAACAATAATACAATATGACAAAAATAAGTCATTACATTTTAAGAGTACATATTCAGGTTAAACATTTGCAAACAAATTCATATCTGTGTATTATGTTTAGATATAAAGGCCTTTTCAAACTGAGCACAGCAGTGGATCCCAGATTTTAAAAAAAAGACATTCAATCTGTTGTACAAAAAGACAAGACAAACTGAACAGTATGCCAGCTATAAAAATATTCTATTCTGAAACTGCTGCTTTGACATTTGAAAAGTGTAAAAAAAAAAAAAAAAAAAAACAACAGCATTTTGGTTCAATACTGACATATAATTAGTGCTGGGCATTGACGCACATTTAAAAACTATTTTAAATGAAGTTTCTACTTCTAATAATTCTTATAATAAATCTAGTTTCTAATAATTTTCTGAAATATAAACATTTAAACAGTGGTTGTGATGATAACTTGTTTTCATGACATTTGTTCAAACATTAAATGCTGAAAAATGGATTACATAAGACATGATACATTTCATTAAGGTGTACTGTATCGCTCAACATACTTTATGATGCTTACTCACGTTTATTTCATGTTATAACTACCAGTAAAGAGGAAGATCGATGCTTGTAATCTAGCTTGTAAACCACTGGCTAGCTAGTACGCTAACTGACGGTTACAGTAATGCTCGTCGGTAAAAACTAATAAAATCTGCCTTTTCTTTTCCTCAAAAACGATAGCACACACTGTGACAATATAGTTTATAAGTAGATCACCAAAAACTTACCTAATCTTACGGCCACATTTCAAACACGATCTGACTCAGAAGTTCAGTTTGTTGTCTTCTTCTGGTGATGTTTTGTTTAAACCAAACTTCCGCCACCTATTGGTGCACTTCCGCCACCTACTGGTCTAGAGTTATTAGGGCACATAGTGGGATTTAATCCAACAAACTAGATGCTCTTAAAAGTACTGTTTACTAAAGTTGTTTAGTTTAACTATTGCATCCACCTGAACGTTCACATAACACAGTGTAATTAAGTAAATTCAACAAATTTGTAAAAATCAGTTATGTTTACTCGCTTTTAGAGTAGAGTAGATTCAGTGATTACTTTTTACAGTGCATGATCTGAGTGGGTGTTATATAGTGTGTGTGATTGGTTTCAGGTGAACGTGTGATTAGTGAAATGGCTGCTGGGAAATGTAGTCCGGGGTGACACGTGAAAGTCTGTGTAGTGAGAGAGTCACTAAAATGGAAGAGCGACCTCTGGTGGCAATTGGATGGAAGTCCATGAACTGGATTCGTAACAGTTCTCAGGACAAGGAAATGCTTAATATGTCAGGTCGAAAACAAAACCATGCCCAAAACAATGGTTTGATATTTTATGTTTTACCTTTTACATGTTTCTTGCTTGATTAATTGTTTTGTCTACTACCGGAGCAAGTTGAAATGTACAATTTGGCGGAAATCTATAAGTGCTCATGTACAACAAATTTCATCTAATTTCTGTGTTCGTCTAGGGGGTGCTATAGGCAGCAGAAGGCATCTCCATGAGGAGCGGTAGAAGATGCCGGAACTGCCAGCGCTCCTGCTGTCGATTTACTTCCGCTTCCTGTTAGTCACCGTGGTTACCATGCCGCCTTCTTCCCTGAGCCAGACCTCTGTTCTGTCATCCGTACGGATGGGTAAGTGTCGCATGCTTATGGACTTATGTCATGTGATTGACAAGCCCAATATCTGTCTGTGAATGTCAAACCAGTGCGTCTCAAATGCTTTTGTTTTATGACCCAGATTTAATTCTAGAAATCAAGCAACAAAGTACCAACATTTTATTGCACTAAACTAAACTAAAATGTACTATTATAAACTGCATAAACACTAAAATATGCAAAATTATTAACATGACACCTGTTGAATAGGAAAGTTATGTAATGTTTCTTGCATTGTAATTTTTGTTTATGGTTTTCAAGGATGAGACAAATATATAGCATTTATTTGAGTACATGTACTGTAAAATTTAATTCAATGCAATTCAAATTTAATTGTATAGCGCTTTTTACAATACACATTGTTTCAAAGCAGCTTGACTCTTTTGTAAAACAGTAATATTGTGAAATATTATTACAATTTCAAATATTTTTTTTATTTAATATATTTTGTGCAAATGCAATAAACGTAATTTATTCCTGTGATGACAAAGCATAATTTTGAGAAGTCATTACTCCAGTCTTCAGTGTCACATGATCCTTCAGAAATCATTCTAATATGTTGATTTAGTGCTAAAGAAACAATTCTTCTTATTATCAATGTTGTGCTGCTTAATATTTTTGTGGAAATATGTTCATTTCAGGATTCTTTGAATTCATAAAAAAAATATATAAAAAACAAATTTACTCAGAAATTTTGAACAGTAGAGCACATGGTTAGGTGAATTTTTTATTTGCATTTAGAATATTTCTTTCTAATTGATCTGTGACCATATCAGAACAAACCTGCAACACATTTTTGGGTTTTGGCCCACCAGTTGAGAACCACTGACATAACCAGATTTATTACAGAATATCCTATTAGATACACTATGGCAATTCAGAATTATTATAAATAATCTTTATTATTGACTTTAAAAATAGACTATATTACTGACTTTATTATTATTGGACATGGTAGATGGTTGTTTTAAAAGAGTGATTATTAAGAAGAAACAATTCTTCTTATTATCAATGTTGTGCTGCTTAATATTTTTGTGGAAATATGTTCATTTCAGGATTCTTTGAATTCATAAAAAAAATATATAAAAAACAAATTTACTCAGAAATTTTGAACAGTAGAGCACATGGTTAGGTGAATTTTTAATTTGCATTTAGAATATTTTTTTCTAATTGATATGTGACCATATCAGAACAAACCTGCAACACATTTTTGGGTTTTGGCCCACCAGTTGAGAACCACTGACATAACCAGATTTATTACAGAATATCCTATTAGATACACTATGGCAATTCAGAATTATTATAAATAATCTTTATTATTGACTTTAAAAATAGACTATATTACTGACTTTATTATTATTGGACATGGTAGATGGTTGTTTTAAAAGAGTGATTATTAAAGGGTTGTTATATATTGCATTTATATTACTTGTACCCATTCTTGTAATGATTTCTCTCTACTTTATCTGTCTGTTTCTCTCTCATTCTCATTCTCATTCTCTCCTCCGTTAGCGGCAATTTTGGATGACAGCTCTGTCTGTGGGCGTGGGGAGCGTTTAGCTTTAGCGTTAGCACGCGAGAACATCAACAGTGTGATGGAGGGCCCGGCTCGTGCTCGCGTGGAGGTCGACATATTTGAACTCCAGAAAGACTCTCAGTATGAGACTACAGATACTAGTGAGTCATACATTAAAAAGTACACACACACACACACACTCATATATCCCTGCACACAAAAAACTTTGAAGTAAAGCAGTACAGCATACAGTGACTCAAACAGAGTGGATATGAGGAATGAAATGCTCTACTTTTTTTGTCGTAGTGTGCCAGATTCTGCCAAAGGGCGTGGTCTCTGTGATTGGCCCCGCCTCCAGCCCTGCCTCTGGCTCCATAGTCAGTCACATCTGTGGGGAAAAGGAGGTGCGCTTCATTTAAATATTCCACATTTGTTTTGTTTTGTGTTAATTCACTAACCATAATCTCTTTCCTTTTGTTCTTCAAACTGCTCACTCTCAGATTCCGCATGTCAAAATCGGTCCGGAAGAGACTCCACGGCTTCCTTACCTGCGCTTTGCATCTGTGACTCTGTATCCTAGCAACGAAGATCTGAGCCTTGCCATCGGAGCCATCCTACGCTCCTTCAGCTACCCATCGGCTAGTCTGGTCTGCGCTAAGGCCGAATGTGAGTCCAAGACCTCTGCTCTGCTCATCAGTGGCTCTGGTCTTCCTTCAAGCTTGAATATGTACAATTATTCCACATGGAGAGCAACACACACTTTTTTAGCATAGGATACTTATAATTACCAGTTAGTGTTGAAGTCTTCAGAGAAAGGTACTTTTTTTTTAACCTTTTCTAAAGAAAACAACCCATTTACAATAATTCCACTTTTCCAAAAAACTTTTAAATTGATTTCCTCAGCTCCATCTGCCCGATCAATCATCTTCTCTCAGCAAACACTCTAATTACAATATGTATTCTAGGCTGATGAGAGAGATGAAATTACAGAAGTTCTGGAGAACAGACTCTGATAATGACACTGCAGTGCTTTCTTACTGCAAGTTCTAACAATTACTTTGTTGTAATAGGTAGCTGTGCCAATAAAACATACTGCTGGGCAATTACACAGCATGTCACTGGACAACATAACGTTCACGTAATCTGAGAATAAATCTCCCCCCCTGCTGTGTGTGTTAATGTGTGAGACACCAGCACGTATGCAGAGTGTGTGCATGTGTGGCAGTGTGTGTGTTTGTGCTTTTGGACGTTCATGTGTGTTAGAGAGGGCATCGCTACATAACGCTCAGCTCTGACCCAGTTGGCTGCTCTATGGTTGCTATGGCAGCAGAGTAGGTGCAACTTGCCACTCATCAAGCTCATTTAAAATGGTGGCAAGAGATGGAGAGAGGCTCGCTGCTGTGCTACAGCTTCTCGTTAAACAGATAGAAAGCAATTTCGCAAGCCTGTTTTGACACAAATGTTTTCATGTGTGTTGTGTGCCGTAATTTTGTTAGTGAACCTCATTGCCTTTAATTTATGAAACTGTCATCTGATGCCACACAGCTTCAACTGTTTTTTCTCTAGTGAACTCTTGTCTGTCAGATTGAAAAAGCATGAAAGGAACATCTAAACAACTGCGTAAACATTCTAAGTTGTTTTTTTTACAAAGCTTATGTTTTACACAGAATTTAACCATGATTTTTATCTCATGCATACATATGTTCCAAAACTAAGCCAGCTGCCTTGTTGACTATACTTTGCATAAGTAGAATACTAAGAAGTGATTCATACAGACAGCATCTTTGCATTTAAAAACACGAGATGCAGGGCAGTGGAATGAAAAAACCTGCAAGGTATGGAGGTGTGTTTTACTACTCTGAACTTAAGCTTAGCATTTTTTTAAAAGATGTCTCGCTGAGAAAAGATGATGAGATGCTGCAAATGATGCAAGACATGAGCACAACGGTCAAACATGTCCATCTAGCATGTTTTCAGAGAAAAACAACAGAAAAGCATTGCGGTCAAATGCAAAAATCACGTTCTATGTGAACGTGGCCCTTAAAGGGATAGCTGACCCAAAAATGAAAATTCTGTCATTAATTACTCAGCCTCATGTCGTTCCAAACCCATAAGACCTTCGTTCATCTTCACAACACAAATTAAGATATTTTTGATGAAATCCGTGAGGTTTCTGACCCTCCATAGACAGCAATGCAACTAAAACGCTCCCAGGCCCAGAAAGGTAGTAAGGACATCGTTAAAATAGTCCATGTGACATCAGTGGTTTAACCATATTTTTATGAAGCTACAAGAATACTTTTTGTGCACATAGAAAACAAAAATTACGACTTCATTCAACAATTTTTTCTCTTCCGTGTCAGTTTTGGCCCGCGTTCACAAGAGTACCATGACGCATGTGTGTGATGCTGCTGACGCAGGAGCCAGCGTTCTGACATAGAACATCCATGTCTCTTAGTTTGTCGACTGTATATTCTGGTTCAAATAAGAAAGGCTTGAATTTCATCCTCTCTGTTGAAATCTTCAGATATGTTTCCATGTTTTATGTACAGCATGCGTCTTCCTCTGCTTGTAAACAAGGCACCGCGCACCAGCATCACCACACGCATACGTCATGCTACTCTCCTGAACATGCGGCAAAGACTGACACAGAAGAGAAGAATTTGTTGAATGAAGTTGCTATTTTTGTTTTCTATGTGCACAAAAAGTATTCTTATAGCTTCATAAAAATATGGTTGAACCACTGATGTTACATGGACTATTTCAAAGATGTTCTTACTACCTTTCTGGGCCTGGGAACTTACTACTATGCAGGGTCAGAAAGCTCTCAGATTTCATCAAAAATATCTTAATTTGTGTTCCGAAGATGAACGACATGAGGCTGAGTAATTAATGACAGAAGTTTTATTTTTGGGTGAGCTATCCCATTAAGTATGATGAAACCAAATTAATGACTGTATTTAAGAAAGCAGCAACTCTGCACAGCACACAAATTAAGCGCCATACAATTGATTTCAATAGAGTTTTCCATTAGCATGTTGCTATCTAGTTATTTTAATAGGAGTCCTCAGTAAACATTAAATTATATAGTACTCACAAATATTGCATTAAAATAGTGTTAAAACAAAAGTATTTTTATTGACACTTTCAGTATTGAATGAAAGAAAATTGAATGTATAATCAACAATCTTGTCTCGTCCACCAGCTTGGATTTATTTATTCACTAATAAACAATTATAAAACTAATAAAACCTTAATTCTGCATGCATCTTTGAACTTGGTGCAGTGCATTCTGGGATGACCTTCTTGCTGCTAGAATTTAGGCATCTCAAAACTAAAATGCCTACCTTTTGAAACCGGTTTTGCACCTTGATGTCCTACAATGCTGGCTGCTCGCTAGGTTTTGGAACAGAGCTCTAGTCACTGTGACACATGAGTCATTAAGCACACGGCTGGGTCTGATAATGTTTGTTTCAGTGTGTGGCAGCACTGGTCTCTGGTGGAAAACAAAAGGTTTGAGTTCACTTTATAACACAGCTGTGGGAATAAGAAAGTGAAATATCGAGAAAGAGACAAATTTAGTGGAATGAAGCGAACAGAGAGGCTGAGAATAAGAATGAATGAGAGAAATCAGTGAAAGAAAGACAGAAAAAGGGGAGGTATTGAGAGCAAGAGACAGAGCGAGAGAATGAGAGTGTGGAGAGCATTGATTTCTCTCCTCCCTCAAGCTAATTAAAGTTTGGCACTGGCTTTACTGGCTCTTTCTGTGCATGAGGGCTCCCTTGAGAGCACAGCTAGTTATTTACATTTTCACTGGGCTTTGTGTTGCCACCGACTAACTTTCTTCACAGCAGCATTGCAAACAGACAGATGCATGCTGTTTACAAACAACCTCAGACACAAACCATCTCAGGTACACTACATGAAGCTAGGTTTGGCCCCTTTCAATTCCAGTCTGGTGTATGAGTGTTCATATCCTTTCGGCCAACAACTTGCCTTCTTCCCCGCAGGTCTGCTGAGACTGGAGGAGCTGATAAGGGGGTTTCTGATCTCTCGAGAGACGCTGTCAATCAGGATGCTGGATGACAACCTTGACCCCACGCCTTTACTAAAGGAGATTCGTGATGACAAAATAGCTACAATAATTATTGATGCTAATGCATCTATATCTTACCTTATACTGAAAAAGGTAAGCATATAGTCACATTATCTAAATGCTGTTGCTTTGGCTCATTTCACATTCATTTATTCTCCTTTTCTCGCCCACTTCAGTCTCTCGTTCTCTCGTCACCTTGTAATTCAGCTTTGTTCAGTATACCTGCATTTTAATGTATAGATACTATAAATATCATAATGTTTCTGAAGGACTGTATTCTACAATGAGCACTGAAATATTCTGCTTTTCTATGCAGCTCTCCCATTCGCACACATAATGAAATGTTTTTGTCTCGTTCCTCTTGCCTTTCTTTTTAGGCGTCAGAGTTGGGAATGACATCAGCGTTTTACAAGTACATCCTCACAACTATGGTATGATAGAGGAGGAGCTCTTGGCCTATTTTCCTGCAGATATATTCATGCCTGGAGCCCCATCTTCTGTATTAACAATTCATCTTTATTACGCAAACCCACTCACACTTCTCAAGCCAACCCTCTTCACAGCTTGAACTACATTAAAGACATATTGCTGCATAACCTACAAACACAAAACACACTATTAAAACATCTAGTTACTAGTCTAACCTATTGTGTTTAAAACACTAGGCATCACACACTTGCCAAAATACACTACCAGACCTTCTGAACACAACAAACTTGTACAGAAACTTGTGCCTTGTTGCTAGGAGATGCATGAAAGATGAAAACAAAGTGTTCTAAAATCGGCTCAAAATGTCAAATTATGTTTGATCTCTTCTGACTGAATGGAATCAGGCTGAGTGTAAAAATCGGAGTCTGTGCTCATAATACTCTACATGATTTTCTTTGAAATCGGTCAACTGCCAACTGGGCAGAAAACACGACGGCCCAACATTGGCCAATGACCGACTGTTGGCTTGATGTGTCATGATGCACACTAGAGAAACCTTTAGTAAATAAAACTGATTATTCATAATTTACATGCACCAGTAGTCCCTACTTTAACCAAACTCATTACTGAAACCATACATACCACTGATACCTCTAGTCACAAGTCCATCCTAACTGGTTATCACATTATGCACACAATGCTGAATTCTCTATGTATTAATTTAACCATTTTATGGTTACCCAATAATACCTTACCCAATAATAAACTGTATAGTCTAATCTAACTTGTTACTCCAACCTCATTCACACCACTAATGAACCATACTCAAACCTTGCATGCATTACTGAAACCTTTAGTGACTGGTCTAGCATAACACATTACAGAACTCTTAGACACGCTACTAAATACAGTACACTACCCTTAGACACACTTCTATATTACTCAAACCTAATGTACACTACTGAAACCTCTAGTAAATATAACCGATTATTCACAAATTACTGTACTTTAAACTAACTCGTTACTGAAGCATTACATACACTACTGATACCTCTAGTCACTAGTCTAACCTAACATGTTACCACATTATGCATGAAATCCCTATGCATTGATTTCACCATTTTATCTAACCAGTTAACTCAAACCTTACCCTCTAATGAACTGTATAGTCTATTTTAACTTGTTACTCCAACCTTATGCAAACCACTGAAATGCCTAGTTACTACTCAACACTACTGTAGTCACTAGTCTAACCTACAGTAACATACTTAAACCATTAATGGACACTACTGAAACTTCTAATCATTAATCTAACCACTTTACACAGACCTTACCTACTATTGAACCACCTTGCATGCATTCACACACACCTTTAATTAACCAGTCTAGTTTAACTCATCGCTCGTCTTATGCACACTGCTCACGTGCACCATTCAACATTCATTCAGTCTATACACAAACTATACTCAACTACTCAAATACCACTTAACCAGTACCATTTCACAGGACTAGTCATTATTTTGATCCTGAGCTCTATATTCTTTCATATTTCTAATTCTTACACACAGGCTGATGTTCTCTCTTTTCTGCTGTGTAATGTCATTCCTGTGTGTGTGTGTGCAGGACTTCCCGTTGCTGTGGTTGGATGATATAGTGGATGAGCAGTCAAACATCGTGGGCTTCTCAATGTTTAACACCACCCACCCATTTTACCTGGAGTTTATTAGGAGCCTTAACCTGTCCTGGAGAGAGGGCTGTGACATTAACCCTTACCCTGGACCAGCGGTGATACACACACAAACACAATACAGAAGCCTATCGATGTATCACACGCAGACTGCTCACACTAAGCTGTGTATGTGTGTGTTCAGCTGTCGTCGGCCCTGCTGTTTGATGCGGTCCACGTGGTGGTGAGTGCAGTGCAGGAACTCAATCGGAGTCAGGAGATTGGTGTCAAACCTCTCAGCTGCACCTCCCCTCAGATCTGGCAACACGGAACCAGCCTCATGAACTACCTGCGTATGGTCAGTCTGTGTGTGTGTGTGTGTACATTTATATATTTAACCACTTGAACGTCTTCCAGCATTGTTCTCTGTGTTAGAGAGCATCCATTGTGTTATTTAAGGTAGCATAACTGTTTCTATTCTCTTTCTCTCTCTGTTCCCATGTTTTGATCAGGTGGAGTATGATGGTTTGACAGGTCGAGTTGAGTTCAACAGTAAAGGCCAGAGGACCAATTACTCCCTCCACATCCAGGAGAAGCACAGGGGAGGCCACAAAGAGGTTAAAGACACACACAAACATGTACACATTTACTTAGATATCTAAATGGGGATATACAAAGACGTCTAATGTTTTCAGATATTAGTTTAGATAAAATAACCTAATCCTAACCCTAACAGAATTTTCCCCCCCCCAATTTTCTCAATTAAAAAACAAAACAAAAACAAATCAGGATATCACTAAAAAAAGGTTTTGTCAGATTTAGCTCACTTCTGGGTACAGTTTTGTTAAGTAGGTTCTCACACACACACACACACACACACACACACACACACACACACACACACACACACACACTTTGAATAGTGCCAGCATCTTTCCATTTGATTGTTCCATTTGTCATCCATCTCTGTGTTAGATTGGGATCTGGTACTCTAACAACACTCTGCTGATGAACTCCACCAGTCTGGATATCAACGTGTCTGAGACTCTGGCTAACAAGAGCCTCATCATCACCACTATACTGGTGAGAACCAACTGCACTACAGCAGGTCCAAATAGCTCACTTATGTTCCCACAATATTTACCACATCTACATTGATAATTCCTGTTATGCAGTACATTTTGAACTCTATAATGTCCACTTAAACTATTAATTAATTATAACTTATTTACACAATGGACATACAGTTAACAGAATGTCTATCATGATGGAAAGAACATAGTTATTATTAAGAGAATAAGGAATTCACAGGAATTAATGGAGGGTCAATTTGAAATTAATTCAGTCCAAATTAGTGAAAAGATATTTCAAAATATATAAAAAATTTCTGTACTTTTATCTTACAAGATGATGCATTTTAAAGTGAGAATTGACAGAAATCACAGAATTGACCAAATCCTTTGCTAAAATTTGCTTATTTTTGTGCTGTTGTGTTCCGATTAGAAAATGTCACTTCCTGTCACTTTCAGTCATTAAATATTAACAGTCTTTTGTTAGTTAAAGGATTACTAAAAAACTGAAATGATAAAGAGGACAACTATATAGTGATTACCAAATAAAACAATATTCCCAATAAAAATTTAAAAAACAAATGTTTTGTCCAAAACATTTTAGAGATTAGAGAAAGGAAAGAATTAAAATAATAAAAACACCTGGAATATTTGTTATTCATGTTTTTCATGTTAGAAATTAGTGTGTCATCTGGAGACATGATAAAGCAACATCTGCTCAAAGTAGTAAAATTATAAAAAAAATGCACTGCTGTTTTCTTAACTTATAAACTTAAAAATAAAAATGTGAGTTTAATATTTTATCTAATATAGTAAGACAAATGTGATGGGGACTTGAAACTACTGCATAACATGAATGACCCACATGTGTGTTTGTGCGTGCAGGAGAACCCGTACGTGATGAGAAAGGTGAATTACCAGGAGTTTGAGGGGAATGAGCAGTACGAGGGTTTCTGTGTGGACATGTTGAGAGAGCTGGCTGATAGCCTCAAGTTCACCTTCCGCATCAAACTGGTGGACGATGGCCTGTATGGAGCACCTGAACCCAACGGCTCATGGACAGGCATGGTGGGAGAGCTGATCAACAGGGTATGTGGTCATACTCATCAACACATCCCCTCCTGAATTAATTATGGAAATCACACAGTTGCATTCAATTCAGTTCTGTGTCATTTTCTTTATTGTGTCTAGATGACTTTTACAAGAATTCATGTTCTGCTTTTACAATGTTTTGTTGCTTTCTCCTTCTCTCTCCTTCATTCTTTGGAGCAGAAAGCTGATTTGGCTGTAGCAGCTTTTACCATCACATCTGAGAGAGAGAAGGTCATTGACTTCTCAAAACCCTTTATGACCCTGGGCATCAGTATTCTTTACAGGGTCCATATAGTAAGTCACACACACAGAATCTACGCAATGGCTTCAGTCTGGATATTCACGTACATCAACAAACTAAAAAACAACAGAGACAGAATACAGAAACATGTCCTATGTAAAAGATGACCTCAGACAAAATGTATTGCTGTTGACTGAAAGATTGTTATAGGCTTGTGTTCAGTGATATTGTGTAAAAAAAAAACAATAACAACTGAGGTTAAAATTTGCTTTTTGTAATGTCTTTGCAATGTTTTACTCTTTTGCAGCGTCTTTAAAATATTTCTTAATTTCTGTGCTTTTCTCATCAAATATTGATATATGTGATTAACTATGATTAATTAGAATGAATGTGCATATAAATTAATTGACTGTAATGAATTTGTAATTAACTTCCAATTGTTTATTAAACTTTTATCATGGGGTTGACTGGTTTCAGGTTTTAATATCCCTATAGAGACCAAATGTTTGGGAAAAAAAAAACGTGATTTTTTTTTTTTTACTGCAATAAACTGAATTATACATTCAGTTATTTTTGGTTGGGATACTGTAATTTGTAGTGTTTATGTTCATCTTACTTATAGTTGTCACAACGAAAAACTTGGGATTTGTTCCTCTAATGATATAAGCACCTTCTTTCACTGAACATCTGTTAAAAAAGAAAAAAAAATGTTTCAAGCCCAATTTTGTACCATATTCATGGAAAGTGCCAGCAGGCATATATTTGCATATGCATTTGGATGGGTTTTGAATCTCTTGTTTATTTTGTTGTTGTTTTTGCTTGTAGTTTACCCTTGGCTTACAGACTATCTATTTTCGTAGCAGTTTTTTGTTTGCTCAAGAGTTTTTACCATCTGTGTGTCTCACTGTTTCTTTTCTCATTGATTTTTTTTTTGCATGTTAAATCGTGTTTAAATGTTTTTTTTATGATGTATGTATCCTGATGTATTATACATCCTCTCCTCCCCTCTTTCAGAACTCTCGTTATCAAACATATCAGCGAATGTGGAACTACATGTATTCAAAGCAGCCCAGTGTCTTCGTGAAGAGCACAGAGGAGGGCATTGCACGAGTCTTGAACTCTAAATACGCCTTCCTGCTTGAAAGCACCATGAATGAGTACCACCGCAGCCTCAAATGCAACCTCACCCAGATCGGAGGCCTGCTGGACACCAAGGGTTATGGAATCGGCATGCCTTTCGGTGAGCGAGAGGGACATAATACCACAGAAAATGATCTCAGCTCATCCCTACATTTGTAGAAATTAAGGAAAAAATTAGCACAGTAACAAACTTACAATGGACTGGGAATCATGAGGTTTTTAAACCATAATTACATTTAAAGGGATAGTTCACCCAAAAATGAAAATTCTGTCATTAATTACTCACCCTCAAGTCGTTCCAAACCCGTAAGACCTTCGTTCATCTTCAGAAAACAAATTAAGATATTTTTGATGCATTCTGAGAGCTCTTTGACCCTCCCATAGACAGCAAGGGTACTACCACGATCAAGGTCCAGAAACGTAGTAAGGACATCAGTAAAATAGTCCATGTGACATCAGTAGTTCAACCGTAATTTTACGAAGCTACAATAATACTTTTTGTGCACAAAGAAAACAAAAATAACAACTTTGTTCAACAATTCTTCTCCTCCTCATCCAGTCTGCTGTGGTTTGCCTCCATTTTGGGGAGTATCACAACGCATGCGCGCACTTCCACTTCGTGTAAACAACTGCGCATGTGTCGTATTCTTGTAGCTTCGTAAAATTACGGTTGAACTTCAGTTCTATAGAAGGCTTCATTATGTCTTTAACACGTACATTGAGGTCAAAAACTCTTGAGACCACATTTAAAAAAGTAATGTAATGAAGAATGCTTATTTAAGGCTCTGCGTTTCTAGGTCACCAATAAATAAGCAAACTGTGAATTCATTTGACTATCATCAGACAGGCTTGTTTTTACAGAAGTGAATTATGTGCACAATTCATTGACACTTCCTCATGCTAAATCACCAAACTATTACATCTGCATTATTCTGTCTCCCAGGTTCTCCTTTCAGAGATGAGATCAGTCTGGCAGTGCTGCAGTTGCAGGAGAATAACAGGTTGGAGATCCTAAAGAGAAGATGGTGGGAGGGAGGGCAGTGTCCCAAAGAGGAAGACCACCGTGCCAAAGGCATGAACCTCTCCTGCACTTCAACGCCATAATCTCCTCTCATTCTTAT
The DNA here is from genome assembly GCF_001515645.1 of Sinocyclocheilus grahami. NCBI lineage: Eukaryota > Metazoa > Chordata > Actinopteri > Cypriniformes > Cyprinidae > Sinocyclocheilus > Sinocyclocheilus grahami. The sequence goes on along the minus strand of NW_015505219.1, from coordinate 526,674 downwards.
CCCTGCTGAAAAATCCAGTTGGAACCGGTAGATGTGAAGAACATGGTAGTTGGTCAAGCAGCTACAATGTTCTGAAAAAATGGCTGGTAGTTCCAAAAACCAGCAGGTAGCTGGTTTGTTTCTGGTCCAAGATGATAAAAAACAATCTATCAGCATGTGCCAACTCATAACCAGCTAGAAACCAGCTACTATGTTCCAAAACACAGCAGGGATTTCACACACCCACTGGAGGGTGGGGACTTGGTTCTAACTATCAGTTGTTGATTATATGGCGGCAGATCTGAATGCAAGCTTAAAGGAATTGTTCACCCAAAAATTTAAATTACCCCATGATTTACTCACCCTCAACATCCTAGGTGTATATGACTTTCTTCTTTCAGACGAATACAGTCAGAGTTATATTAAAAAAATATCCTGCTTTATAATGGCACTGAATTGGGGGGTGCATCCATCCATCCATCATAAAAAGTATTCCACACGGCTAGCATATTCTCACTGGAGCTGACGCTATGCCTACGTCCTACATCATCCACTGGAACGCCACTCTCTTGTGAACACACGTAGGACAGTTAGCGAAAGATAGAGATAACGGTTTTAAAGTTTTTAATATGGATATATTTAAAATTAATTTAAAAATTTTGATTAATTTTAATTAAAATATAATTTTTTTTATATATGGATATTTTTCTTACAAAAATGCATCGTTTCGCTTCAGAAGGCCTTTATTAACCCCCGGAGCCGTGTGGAATACTCTTTATGATGGATGGATGCACTTTTTTGTGCTTCAAACTCTTGACCACCATTCACTGCCATTATAAAGCTTAGAAGAGCCAGGACATTTTTTAATATAACTCCAATTTTATTCATCTGAAAGAAGAAAGTCATATACACCTAGGATGGCTTGAGTGTGATAAGTCATTTTAATTTTTGGGTGAACTATCCCTTTAAGTCAATTGTTAGAAAGTGAATTGTAAGAAAGGGACTGGGTTTAGGTGGACTAAATGATTGGAAAAGTCTGGCATGCATTACCAGAGAGAAGTCTGTCATTTCTGGAAGATCAATTATGACAGGTCAAAAATGAAACACAATGGATGAATTGTTCACAATAAGCTCAATTGCATTTACAAAATAGATAAGGTGAATTTCCACTTCATGCCGACTTTAGGAAAGTATATTTATTATTTTCTCTGTCTGTGATTAAAGATTCATAGATGCAGATTGTTTAAAAGTGTTTAATTGACTGTTGCAGGTCTTGGGATGGAAAACATTGGCGGTATATTTGTGGTGTTGATCTGTGGCCTGATTATTGCTGTGTTTGTGGCTGTGATGGAGTTTGTGTGGTCCACACGGCGATCAGCTGAAACAGACGAGGTACGGCCTCTCTCCTGCGACCGCCAATATCACAGTCACTCTACAGTAGGTTACAAAGCAACCCGCCGACTCCTCGCCTTAGTGTGTGTCATAGTGAAGTCCAAATCAGTGGTTGTGTTATGGTGTGCATGACTACTTGTGTAAAAATCTGTAATACATACTTCTGTGATATATACAAAAGGTAAAAAAAAAAAAAAAAATTTTTAATGAGTTTGAAAGAAGTATCTTATTCTCACCAAGGCTGCATTTATTTGTTTAACAATACAGTTAGAAACATAAATATTGTGAAATCTGAAATAACTGCTTTATATTTTTATGGAAACAGGATTCTTTGATGAATAGAAAGTTCAGTAAACCGCATTTATTTAAAATGTAAATCTTTTGTGATATTATAAATGTCTTTATTTTCACTTTTGTTCAATTTCATGCATCCTTAGTGAATACTGTTATGGTGTGCATGACTACTTGTGTAAAAATCTGTAATACATACTTCTGTGATATATACAAAAGGTAAAAAAAAAAAAAAAAATTTTTAATGAGTTTGAAAGAAGTATCTTATTCTCACCAAGGCTGCATTTATTTGTTTAACAATACAGTTAGAAACATAAATATTGTGAAATCTGAAATAACTGCTTTATATTTTTATGGAAACAGGATTCTTTGATGAATAGAAAGTTCAGTAAACCGCATTTATTTAAAATGTAAATCTTTTGTGATATTATAAATGTCTTTATTTTCACTTTTGTTCAATTTCATGCATCCTTAGTGAATACAATTATTTTTGTTTGTTTTTTTTAAATATTACTTAACCCAAACATTTGAATGGTAGTGTTTCACAGTTTCCACAAAAATATTAAGCAGCACAACTGTTTTCAACATTGATAATAATAAGAAATGTTTCTTGAGGAGCAAATCAGCATATTAGAATGATTTCCGAATGATAATATTTTGCGACATTACTGTTTTCACTGTATTTTTGATTAAATACATGCAGCCTTGATGAGCATTAAAGACTTCTTTCAAAAACTGTATTTATTAAAAAAAAAAAATATATATATTTATACAAAAAATTTATTTATTCCAAATGGTAGTGCTTATGTTGCTATATATGCTAAGATATATATATATATAAATTGTGATATATATGTGTGTATATATCTGTGATAAATACTAATCTTCCTTTGTTCAAGCGTTTAATATATTTTTCTAAATGTTCAGGTGTCTGTATGTCAAGAGATGTTGACAGAGTTCCGTAACGCAGTTTCCTGCAAGAAAAGTTCTCGTCTTCGCCGCCGCCGACCCCTGTCCAGCTCTCTGGCCCTTCGACACCCCACTCGCATCACTTTAGGGGCCCCGAGGCCCCTGCGCCTTGTCCGAGAGATGCGCCTTAGCAACGGAAAGCTCTACAGCGGTACTGGACCCCTGACCGGAAGTTCAGGACCAGGAGGAGGCCCCTCAGACATGGGCCCCGGCCCCCAGCGACTTCTGGAGGACCCGTTAGTTGCCAACAGCACCCCCACAGTGGCTCTGGGACCACCCGCAGTGACAGTGCCTCTGCCGCGGGGCTGCACTCATGTGCGAATTTGCCAGGAGTGCCGGCGTATCCAGAGTCTACGCACAACCTCTTGCACACGCATCCCTCCCTCTTCTGCCCCTCTGCCTCGCCTGGCCCCGCCCCCTCCACACTCATCCTCCAATACAGACAGTGAAGGCGGCGGCGGCCTGAGCCCGTGCCGGATAGGCCACTCCCCGCTGGCAAAAGGCTGCACTTTACCACCACCTCAGTCTAGCAACAACACAGACCTGATGGGAGAGCAGAAATGAGAGCAGAGAGACTGACAAAAGGGGGAGACAAAATTATGACTCGTTTTTGCAATATTTGCCCCTTTTGTTCAAAATTACAGACAACTGCGCTTTCCATCTTTTATTTGGTATGAGAGAATTGTGCTTTTTTTAATAGCCATGTGTCACATCAATGATTCTTTTGTACTACTGAACAATGTACTATAACACTGACCATGTCTGAAACAACCTTGAAAATGTGATGGTAAAGATTTAAGACTCTCAGTCTGAGGATTTAGAAATGCTTCACGATAGGCAGCACAGAGATATTAAACTTCCCCGTGATTCTGATCTTCAGGCAGCACACAGACGTCTGCTTGCGATCAGAGGCACAGACTCTCCTTCCCTTCAATGACTGAACTTGGTCTCTATGTTACGATAGAGGTCATACACAGGAAGTAGCACAGCGATGCTCTCTTTTGGACATCATTGTCTCAATGATACTGTCCAGATCAGAGCCAGACCGCAACAGAATGAGAGCACATGCGTTAACGCTATGAAACACAAACTTGTTAATTAAAAAGATATTCTAAACAGATATTCTTACTTTTCTGTACTGTACTTATTTTTAAATTCACTGTCTGTGTAATTTAATTCTGGGGTTGTGTTGTCTGAATTGGAAATTAAAAATAGAGATACTTTATTGATACTGAGGAGATCAACTCTGACTGAATATGTGTTATTTGAAATGAGGAGCTGTGTGTTCATTAAAACGTGGACTTCGATCTGTCTGCAAGAACTTGTGAGTCCGTAAATTGTGCTGAAAATCACACCACATACCTCAACCCAAATTTGCACTCACGTGCTTGTCTGCATTCACCACAGATCAGCGTTTTTTAGAAACAGAAAGTCAGACATCTGATGTTGTGGTTCAGCTTAACATTTTTCCCACACACATCAGTGCACTGAAAATGACTGATGGAATTAAGGAGGAAATAGAAGAATCACAGATGTTCCAAAATGGCACTGAACCTCTTTTTTTATTATTATTCTTTAAAAAGTTTCTATACAAATGTGTATTGCATATAAAATTATGGTTATTTACATTAATATTACATTACATCTTGAGGTGCAGAGGATATTTTAAATGAATGTATCAACGGGTGAGTTTTTAGAGGTTGAGGAGCTTTTCCAACCAGTTGATCATGTAATGTTAAAACTATAGGCAAAAAAAATCCTTTGGAATACAAATTTGAATTAAAAAATCCATACTAATTTGTTTTTAACAACATTAATTTTTCAATTTTTTATTTTACTTTTTTTTAAATTGTCGACCCTTATGCTGTGTACAGACTGGATTGTGTTTTTCTGCAGGCAATTTTGTTATTCTAAATCAAAGCCCACAAAGAGATGAAAATAAAGGGACACTTAGGAATAAATGTTCACAGTGGGTATGTATTGGTATGTATTTAAATCAGCTCATTTCTTTCATTTTAAGAAGTGCTGAGATTTGTGACTTTTTGCATAGACCACACACAGACTCAAGTCTAGCTCTAAAAAGAGAACAAGCATGCTTTTTTAAACACTGTCAGTGTCAGTTTTTGGCCCATATTGGCAGGGGATTTTTTTTTGTCATTTTTGCTTTTTTATTTTGATAGGACAGTAGGTTTTGACAGGAAGCGAAGTATGTGAGAGAGGGGGGGATGGGGTCGGGAAAGACGGCTATCAGTCCATTCGCAGCAAGAACGATAACAATAACGATAAATTCATAATTGTCCATATGTAGCTAACGGACGATGACGTTTTGTTTATTATAAGCTGGAGTTTTGTTGTCTGCTGCTATAAATGCTCAAGCTCTTTAAAGTCAGATGGTCAATGGTTTTGTCCTCCATCAGCTGGAAAAAGGTCATTCCAACAATATTGTTCCTCTGTCGTTATCATTATAGCTTGGGTGTGGACTTCCCTATTGTTAGAATTAGAATGATTATTAAAATGTTATAGTTGTCGTCCTTGGTGTGATCGGCCCTTTATTGTCTCTACTGTTCAAACACCTCATTAACAGAAATCTGTAGTGGATGTGACGTTTGTACTCAAAATCAGTCTTTTTTCACCTGTGCGTACACAGTTTCCTGCTCTGCTGTGTGGAAACCCAAAGCAGTCTGATTGGCTGAGGCTCGCAGTGATGCTGATCCTGACCGACCACTGAAGGAAACCGCAGCGTATTCAATGTCCCCCGATGACGAGGTGCTTCTGTTAGCTTTACCTGGTTTCGGTATTGTGACATCAGAATATGTGACATCCTAATACAGGTAAAGAGAAGTTGAGTCATTTACAGAAGCTCATGGTTTGACACTTGGGAAATATGACTTGTTTATGAGATTAGGGATTGATTGCATCTTTCACTAGATAACTTTTTCTCCCACAGTTAAGATGTTGTTCTCAGCAGCAGGAAGTCTCACCTGTTGTAGGTCACTGGGGCTCTGAGTTGTGTCTAGTAAAGAGGCAAAACACTGGTCAAATAGCATCATGATACATGGTTTCACAGAAGAGGAATGGAATCAAAGGTCTAAAGGCGTGACTTAGCAGTGCAAGAACAAAAGAGAAAGTAAAGAGCCGCCCATACAATCCCCTGTCTGAAAGTCTGTCCCCATGATTTTGTAATCCGTACTCACCAATTTTTTGAAGCCATACCCTCAATTTTGCAATTTGTACTTACAGATCATAAATGGCATCCTCAGATTTGCATAAGATTAATTAATTCATTTTAAAATCTGTTCCTATTTGCATTTACTCATAGAAGATACTTTTATCTACAGTAATTTACAAATGAGAAACATAAAAGTAATTTATCATGCAAGAATTAGCAATATGTTCAGTTTCACAATGATTATTTCCTTTAAAAAGGGAGATTTTAAACAGCCCATGTTAAGTTTATACTTACAATAAGTGAAATTGCTGCCGGCTCTTCTTCCATGTGTAGCAAAAGATAAAAAAAAAGAAATGTTAAAGGTGTTTTAACATCTTGTGATAACCTTATGCTGAATACTGAACATGATAATGAATTTATTAGTTACAGCTCAGCCACTTTACTATTGTTTTTACTGTTATTCAGTATGTGCTTTTTGTTAGTTTGAGTGAAGATAAAGACAGTGGAATATGTTGTGTTTGTATAAATATGTCTAATGCTGGCACATTATCTTGGTTTTACTGTGCTGGATTAATCATATTAATCAAAAACAAAATAAAAATAGATCTAAATCAATTTTATGAAAAATTAAAGAACCTTTGAAAATGAATTTGATCATTTAAAACCCTGTGTAGCAAAAGTTATTAATTAAAAAAAAAATGTTTTGCTTTGCTAGTTGGCTGATGCATTTACTAAATGTTAAATGTTTTGTAGTAACATACCGTCTGTTGCGTAGGAATGAATACCCCACAACAGCTGTAATCATAGTGATGAGCACTACAGCAGTCACAATCCCTACAGCCTCAGCGGTGGACAGAACAGGAGGACTGCCTGTGGACAGGTAATAAACCAGCAATGTAAATCAGTAGTAAGTCTGGGGGTGAAACAGCATTCATGATTGTAATGTGCACTTTCTATTCACTTTCACCACTGACTCAGAGTATTAAACTTTGGTGATTCATTGTGATACCAACAAGAATGATACCTAAAATTGTGCTGCTTATTTTCACCTTGGAGACACTAAAATGGGTGATAAAACTGTGGCATTAGGAACCATTACAGCAGAGGCAAGCAACTCTCATTCTTCAGAAAACTTAAAAATGTAGTTAAAAGGTTATAATTGTTTAATTTTTTACACAATAGCCAAATAACTAAACTTAATGCTTCAGTTAATATGTTGGCAAATTAAGGCAAGACACTACAGGCAAAAACTTTTTTTATGTGTGGGTCAATTTTTAAGATTTTTGGATTCTGTTTGATTTCTGTGACGTGTTGTTTCAGACTAGTGGAAAGGAAACAAGAATATACATTCAGGTTTTTATTTTATTGCACTTTACTATTTGTTTGCGCCTGTAGATTTAAGTTACGGTATATATATTTAAAGGTTATTTTCTTAAAAAATAGTTTTTTCCCCTTGCACTGAGCCAGAAATCTCCACTTTAGTAGCACTTACATACACCAAACTTTCCACTTTTATTCCTATCCTATCCTAACTCAGAGGTTTGTTCTGGTGAGTCTACAGTGGTCAGTTTACAGGTTGCAATTACGAGTTCTACAAGGACACGTTGGAATCTCATAATTAAAGGGTTAGTTTTAATGTATTTTTAATATAACTCCGATTGGATTCGTCTGAAAGAAAAAAGTCACATACACCTACACTCTTAAAAATAAAGGTGCTTCACGATGCCATAGAAGAACCTTTTTGTCTAAATGGTTCCATAAAGAACCTTTAACATCTGAAGAACCTTTCTGTTTCACAAAAGGTTCTTTGTGGCGAAAGAAGGTTCTTCAGATTACAAAAAGGTAAGAAAGAGATGGTTCTTTAAAGAACCTTTGACTGAATGGTTCTTTGTGGAACCAAAAATGGTTCTTCTATGGCATCGCTTGAAGAACCTTTTGAAGCACCTTTATTTTTAAGAGTGTAGGATGCTTCGAGGGTGAGTAAAACACAGGCTAATATTCATTTTTGGGTGAACTAACCCTTTAAGGTAATTATGGCATGGTGTGGATGCACCTTTGCTCATAGTCAGACCATCAGCATTACAAGAGTTCATTAAACAATAACTTAATATACTAATTTTTAAAAAACAAAATATTGCTAGGTATTTGTCTATTTTTGCTCCATTAACAAAAATGACGAAAGGTCCTGTCCAGTGGTGGCACTCCTGAATAAGTCTGGTTGATCAAATTAGTCAATGATTCAATGACTCATTCATAAAGACAGTTTACTATTGACCAGGGATGGGCAGTATTTCAGATACATGTATTTAAAATACATATTTGAAATACAAAATACAACATTTTGTATTTCAAATATGTATTTTAAATACATGTATCTGTTTAAAGCCTTTGGGGGAAAAAGTAATTTGTATTTAAATACATTTAAGTTAATTTTGTATTTTCAAAATACATAAAATACTTTGTGCCAGACTGTCAACCTCTTTATCAGGTTGCTGATTTTGTGCATCGACTAGTTCAGACACCTCTCCTACCCCCAACCCCAACATTCATGCATGTGAGCTGCAGCTCTACAGCTCCATTCAGCATTGGGCGAGGCACTTTTCTGGAATAATATAGGGTGAGGATGTCATGGTCAATTGTACATGCTGATTAAAGTTAAAATAGTGCATCATTTAGATTTGCCTTCAGTTAACATGAAAGAATAAAAGAGCAGCAACAACAAGGGAAAAATAGCGTTAGCCAATCAGTTTTGATAGTTAGCCTAATCGTTGTTGTTTTTTATCAACTAGTGTTTGTCAAATGTGTTTAAAGCATTACTGCATGTTAGGGCAGGGTGATATGACAATACACATTGTGGCAATAATATAAAGTGTGAATAGTTCAATGAAGTGTGAATTGATTGAACGTTTTCTAAATCGTTTACATAGAAAAAGGCCTATCCATGCAGTTTTTAGTGGGAAAACGCTGGAGTGGAAAAAGAATCATGAACAAATGGTTGAGTAATAGAGTGTGACGTGGTGCAGCTGCACTTATTTTAAGCGCAGTATGCCGCAAAAGGAAATTTTAATTCACACTTTTAAATTCAGTTTTTTTGTGTGTGCGCGTGCTCAGAGACTGGAGTGGAACGCCGACAAGTAGGCCTATCCACCTTTTTCTTGTCATAAAAATGGGCGCGGCCATTTGTAATTTCTATGGGTCTGGCTTCCGGTCTCATCTGGCGTCCATTCCGTCCAGCTATTTTTAGCTGAACAAAACAGTTCGTTTTGCTGCTTGATATTGAAAGTTGGTGTGTCTTATCGTATTATTTTAATGTATAATCTTAATTATGAACACACTGGGTTGTAGTGCAAACAGTTTTACCGTTTACTGCACGTTGTTATTCTCCTCGTTATTTACCTATAGCGGCTAATGAACCGGAAATCTCACCCATAGGCTTACTTCCGCGTTGAAGAAAAAGGTGGATACTTTTGAATTAAAGTATGGAATGAATAATGTGCCAAAATTAAACAAACAAATTTCGCAAACAAACTTGATCTGCTTTGCAAAGGAAAACTCGACTGACAAACAAACGGAAAGCGATTTGCAAATACAATGGTCAGAGTGATTGAAATCGCAGAGGTGTCAAATAAACGTATGCTTTACAAATATACATGAGCGTACATCATATTTCACAAATCAATGCTACGAATTGCATGTAACCTTTGAAAAAATACCAAATTTAGTGCATAAAAATGCTGGGCTGTTTTGATTGTGAGACACTCGCCCTTTTTATGCGATCACTTGGCTTGATTTTCTCACAAATTGAGCAACTTCCTCTTTCAAAACAGCAGATGGCGCTATGGGTGATTTTACGATAGTCTCTTGAGAGAAGTGCTGAAACACATTTATGAAAATGAGCGGTGAACAGGTGGGTTTCTGTCTTACTGTATCTATAATGAACCTTATGTTTATTTGTTACACCTCTGCGATTTCGCTCACTCTGACCATTGTATTTGCAAATCACTTTCTGTTTGTTTGCGAGTCGAGTACTCCTTTGCAAAGCAGATCAAGTTTGTTTGCAAAATACTGGATTTGTTTGTTTAATTTCGACACATTATTCACTCCATAAAAAAGGCCCTTTCACACAGGACGTGGAATCATCTGGCACTTTCTCTCGTAGTGGAAGCCTTGTTCATACTTTCACCTGCCTCTACACCGCGAACCTGCTGACTGCGCGCTCCTTCCTAGTTTGTCAAACAATCATTTTGTGAGAACTTTAGGAATAAATTGATTTCTTCACATATTAACTGATTGTGGGTCATTTTGGAGGACACATGTGAAAATGTTTCTGAGTACACTCTAATTAAACCCACAAAAAAGAATCAAAGAATCGTGTAAAACCCAGTAAACTTGAGATTACGATTTGTGACATTAGAACAAAACATACTGTATGAATATGATAACATATGTATAGCCTATAACACTAAATTGAACAATACTGATTATTGATTACTACTGATAGCCTACAAAAAAAAAAAAAAAACTTTGAGCAAGTAATTAAAGGGGTCATGAATTGAAAAATCAACTTTTACTTGAGCTTTTGACATATACAAGGTCTACTAAAAGAATATCCTGTAAGTTTCAGAACTGAAAACGTCCTTGTTACTGAAATAAAAGCTTTTATTGACATCAGGCCCAGCAAACGCCAGATCCTGAAATGTGCCTACCTATGACGTAATAGATAGGTTAAACTCCGCCTCCACAGAAGAATATCAACGCCTAATTCTGTAGCCCCACCCACTGATTCCCGCATGACATAGGGAAATAACATAAGTGGCGCTAAACCGGATCGAGCAACCAAGCAATAGCATTACACATGCCGTTGAAGATCGCAATATATTGTGCAGTTACTGGTTGTGGAAGAACACAGTCGCTGCATAACCTTCCTTCAGATTCAAATATTAGGAATGCGTGGTTGAACTTTATTTTTAATGAAGTTTCAGCTCACGCGAGTAAATCATTGATGGTTTGTTCACTTTATTTCACCGTGCAGATTCCGTTGGAAACAAGACACAGGTCGATGCTGGATTTGCAGAGAGACTGAGATTAAAAAGCAAATGCTGTGCTGTCTATATTGGATCCGACAGGAATGGCACAGCACACATATGTGAGTAAAAAATATTTGTACTGTGTCACTATTGCTTTGTTAGAGATCGCTTGATATGTACTGATTATATGTATGTGTCTAACCAAAGTCACAGAAGGCTCCAACTATGAAGGACGTAGCTTGTCAAACAGACACACAGAAAGTTAGTTTACTATGCAAAACTATTATCCAATCATAGCAGTGGGCGTTTACTTCCAAGTCTTCAATGCGGCACGCCCATAAAAACCGAGCATTTCTTGAGCCGGCCTCAAAACCAGGGTAGAAAATAACCTATTACTTATTGATTTTGATGTTTTTTAATGTAAAAACCACGCTAATGTCATAAGTGGACCTCAGACAACAGTATAAAATAAAAAAAAGTCAGTTCATGACCCCTTTAAATGTATACTTTCTAATTTGAATAAACTTTATATACAACAAAATACATTTTACATGAAATAATTATAATAATTTTTTTTTTGCATTCAGATTAAGTCCAGATAGATTTTAGCTTATAGGGATGTCTACATTGGATGGCAAATTTCACATGTATTTTCAAAATACAAAATACTGTATTTGTATTTAAATAAATTTTTCCACTCAGTATTTTGTATTTATGCCCATCTCTGCTATTGATACTGGCTTAAATAAGTAAACCGAAAAAAGAGTCTATACCCCACCACTAACACACAAACTCTGTCTAGAATACTCAAACGCAGACATTTGGAGTGATACATTCAGGGAAAAGTCCCAGCACTATTGGACCTTATGTGCCACTCAGCCAATCAAATTCAAGGACCAGGTTTTTGTTGAAATTTGACCCCTGTCAGATTATTGCTCTTCTTAGTCCCCAGAATGGTTAGGTTTATGGGTAGAGGTGGGTTTGAAAATAAAAAGGAAAAAGAGTTTTGATATATATATATATATATATATATATATACCTGTATATATATATAAAATATCTTCATGGAACATGATCTTTAATTAATATCCTAATGATTTTTGGCATAAAAGAAAAATTTATAATTTTGACCCATACAATGTATTGTTGGCTATTGCTACAAATATACCTGTGCTGCTTATGCTTTTGTGCTGCAGGGACACAAATACTCATATCAAACGATCTGTTTAGCAGATAAAGCAATAGGGATGACGTAATGAAAACAGTTACACTTGTGTTGTGACATTACTATTATGTAAAATGACAGTAGCCTACTTATAATGCTTAATACGATCAGGCTAATGTGCTACTAGGCCTTCTACTTATAATAACAGCAACAGTTTCTTTAGATGCCTTGGTCAGTTTAAATGAGTGGCATTTACTTACGTACCTTCTAACACTGTAAGAGTGGTTTGTCCTGTATGACTGCCGCTAGGGAAGGTTGTGTAATCACAGCTGTAAACTCCCTGATCACTCATCTTCACATCTTTGATGATGATGGAGGCCTCATAGATCGGAGGAGAGCTCTTACTGAAGCTAACTCTGTCTTTCAGGAATGTGTCATGCAGAGAAAGACCATGGCCCATGCTAAAGACCATGATTTCACATTTACTGGACTCATTCTGCCACGTCCACTGCATTTGTTGTATTTTGTCTTCTGTGTTTCCATGGATATATTGGCACAACAGTGTGACATCATAACCCTGGTACCCAGTAACTTTAAGATTAGTGACAACTTTCTGTCCATGCAGTACTGGAAAAAAAAGAGAGAGTATAACATAATAACATATGGAAAGAAGATTCTTTATATACATGTCAAATATACATATTTCCTTAAATACATAATGTCTAATATAATCAACAAAGAATATATAATTTTATGTTTATCCATCATTCTTAGTGAGTTCTTGGCAAATGCAAAAAAAAAAAAAAGCATGTTCATGGATTTTTGAATATATTCAGTAAATCAGTTCAGATCAACAGAATGAGAGATATTTAGAGGAAGTGATACAGGAAAAGAAAAATTATTAAAATCAATCATATCTTTTCACCATCTCAAACAGAAAACTTTGTAAAGATAGTTTGTAAATGTTACAAGAGATGATATAAATACTGTACGAAGGCTATGTTCTGGTGAACTAGATTTAGCACTATAATCATTTCACAAAGAATTTTGATCATATAGCTATTAACTTTATACTGCATTTGCAGTCGAGAACACAAAAATGATGCATTAAACTTACTGCATAATTTCTCTATTGAATATTTAGGAGAAAAAACTGCAGCACATGACATTAGTTCGGTTTTTAAAATGCGAAAAACGCAGTAATAATTCACTAACCTGTAAACACAGTGGTGCAAGACAGCAGTAGAGGAATGAACACATTTTGTAAGTCCATCACAAGCTTTCATTTCAACAGAGCAATGACACACGCTGTGTAACACCAGGTCATCTTATAAAAAACTGTTCAAAGTTCAGTCACGTAAAGGGAAGTTAAAACAGCTGCCTACAGCCCTGACAACTTGTAGATGAAGTTGTTTTAAAACAGAAGCAGAAAAAGCAGAAATGCTGAGAGCAGATATATTTCCTAGAAGCTGCATTTATAGAGTGGTGAAAAATGGTGGTACATTGTATACATTTCTGGTTTTGACTAAAAATCACATTTAATGACTCATCAATATTACAATTAATTGATTCCACAAAAAATTATTTTATTTTTGTATTTTAACATTTTAGAAATAGCATTACATCTAAAGAATCTTTATCTTTACATTAGAAAGTTTAATTGATTGGTTTGACATTTGTTGTTAATTTTGATGTTGATGGTCACTTCTTAGATTTCCACAAGATCAAGGTTTTACATTAATGGAATTACCAAAAAATATTGTAGTCAATGTTCTGTGTGTGTCTGCTACTGTATGTATAGTATATATTTATTGATTATATAACTTGGAGCTCGAGCTGAGCCTGTGTGTGTTGGTCATTTGTTACAATTGTGTCAAATGTCTGATTTTGGTGACTCCAGTAGAAATTATCAATATTAATATTTTGTTTGTAAATTGTTTTTGAGGTTGTTCAAATAAAAGAAGTGTGGAATAACATAGGCTAGTAAAACTAAAACTAATTAAGTATAATTTTATATTTCCATCAAGTCAATTATATTTGATTATTTCTTCAACTTGAATAAATCCAGTTAATTCAGATGTAACGTGACTGACATGATCAAATGTAAGTCTTGACTCTTGTTCATATCGAGTTCATGAGCTCTCTGCATTCTATAACAGTCGTTTAACTAGTTCCGATGATTTACGCAGCAGCTGCAGCTCCTGACAGATGAGAACTCGATTATGGTTTCTCATGGTTTGATCTGGACACTGTGGATGTTGTCATGTTTTGGTGAGTCTTTAGAAATTCAGAAAAACAGAAGATGTTTAGGGTGTTTTGGTGTGGTGTTTAGTTTCTGTATTAGATAACTAGTTAGTTGGGCCTATTTTAATTATGTAATTGCAAAAAAAATTTATGTCTGCCAACTAAAAATTCTACTATAAAAGTAAAAAATGAACAACAGTAAGTTAAATATTTATTGCAGAAAAATGTAAGTATTCCTCCTTTTGTCTTTCTCACTTTCTTTGACATAGTAGGACAATATTTAGGTGAAGATCGTCTCAGGTTACGTATGTAACCCTAGTTCCTCGAGGGAACGAGACGCTGCGTCGGAAACGCGACGCAGCTCGAGTTCCTGAAGAGGAACAAACGCTTTCTGCCGACTCGGTCTTGAGCAGGAGCGCTTCACAATGATGAACCTAAACTCAGACATGATCAAAATATATAGAAAGCTTTAAATTACTACTTTAAAACTAAATAATTCAAATCGAAAATAGACTCCTAATAAAATAAACTCTTTCATTATGTAAACCCTGCATTTCTCTCTAAAGGCACATCCAATTAGGAGATGGCGAGTAATTTTTTCATCACTATAATTGATGGAAGGCCCGATTATAATTTGAGTTTTATTTTATAATGCCGTACAGTTAAAAAAAATAAAACACTAAATATGATGGCATATATGTAAAACTTTGTCCTATATTTGTATAGCTGCCTTTTCTGATTTTTATGTTGCTCTGTTCTGAATAAATAAATATCGGAGGCTGCAGTTTCAGGACCACAGATCTAGGACCGCAGTTCTAGGACCCTATTCTTTTGTAACAGCGCCACCTACCGAATCGGATCACTAAAGATGGACGACACGGACAGCAATCAGAGTGAGTAACTTTACCGATTTTCAATTAAGTTTTATTTTTAACCTTAAAAGGATGCAAATTTTTCCTAGCCAACGTGAGAACTGCTAAGAAATAATAATTAATTCCCGATTGCTAGTTTTATTGATTATTACGATGTTCTTAATTCGTGGCCATGATTTAATTAAGCTAAACCTTGTTGACATAATGACTACAGTAAGTAAATCTAGCCAGCACATTAATTAAACTAAAAAAAGATGATAAAAGCATGTTGATGTGAGATGTGTCAGATTTACCTGTAGCTTACTGTATTAGTGTGAAAACTTGTTTGATACTCATTGTTTAAGCATATTAGTTAAGTATAAATCATCTGGTTCACCAAGGGCCTTAATTAGGAATAACATTAACAATATCTTTTAATTTTGCTGCAAATTATTGTATCTTTATCTTAAATGTATCAATTTCCTCAAAATAACTGCTTTTGCACCATGGTTTGCCCATAGGGTGTACTCAACGGGAAGCCCTCTAAGTGGTCTCATAAGCTAACCTCTTCCTGAGTGCCTGTCTACCTCGACAGTGAGGAACAACTGTCCTGTTTGCCTATCTGAGAGGAGTGCTGCAGAGGACAGCAACACAACTGAGCTTCACAGATGAAGTGCAGAGGTATGCCGGACCATGTAATGTGTTTGTGAGTATCCTGCTCCTGCACTTACATAATCTACTGTATAAAATGCATGCTGGTGCTACTTGTGTATGGAGCAATGTATAATGGCTTGCTGTTCAGTAGTGCTATATAGTATACTTAAATTAACTGTTTTTTCATAGGCCATCATATATGCCCTGGCTGTCCTACGGAATTTCTCATTGCAGGAGGCTGAGCAGGTCTTCCTTTCTGGTCCGGATTATCATTACAGGTCAGAGTAGAATGTGAATTATTTTTGCACAATGCCCAGTGCACCTTTTGTTACTGATATTTCTGTTAACCCAACAGTGATTGTTCTCTGATAACTATTTCAGTGAAGTGGAAGATTTTAATAGAAGGATTGACTGTAACACTTTCTATGAAGCCTGTATTTATAATACAATATAAGGTTATTCTTAAAGCATTATAAGGAATGAATAATGCATTATAAGAAACCTTATAATATGTTGCATCATCTTATAAATAATCGTAAG
>NW_015505219.1:508949-510172 GCF_001515645.1 Sinocyclocheilus grahami | reverse complement strand
ACTTTACTGAATGATCAAAGGTAAGACTCGTGTTAATATCCAGCGCTAGGCGGCGCAGTGAGCGCTGCTGTCTAGAACTGCCGTTTATCATTGACTGAAACCTGATGTAAATAGTTCAGATGATTTAAGCAGCAGCTCCTGACAGCTGAGAGCTCGATCATGATGGTTTCTGATAGTTTGTACTGTACGCTGTGGATGTTATCGTTTTTTGGTGAGTTTTTTTTGTAATTCAAAAATGTATGTTGAATTGCTGTGTATAATAACTAGTTAGTTGGAACTATTTTAATTATGTAATTGCAGAAAAATATATGTCCGCCTTTGCAGTTAATCATTGCTTTTGTTGTTGTGAACTTGTGAATCCAACTAAATATTTAACTACAGCAGTTGTAGCAGATAAAAAGTATGCCATCTAGTGCAATTAGTCAATAACTCTTTCTTTCTTTCTTTGACATAGGCCAGTATTTAGGAGAAGACCTGCAGTTTTCTGGTCCGGCTAATGGAGCAGTAGGAGGAAGTGTGGTGTTCGCTCCTGATAACCCGCCCTCCACAACACTTAATATAGTTCAGTGGCAGTTTGGAACAACTCTTATATTGATAGCACAGTCTGATTCAACTACAATAGTCCCAGAATACAGTGACAGAGTCAGTTTTGACAGAAACACTCTCGCTCTGGAGCTCTGGGACCTGAGACTGGATGATTCTGGAATATACAGACTGACTGTAGTAACTAGTGCTGGAGAGACACTTACAGGAGAAACTTCACTACAAGTGTTTGGTGAGTGTTTTGCTTAAACTTCTGTATTTAAAATTAAAGCATCGGCTACATAGGGTTAATATATGAGTATATGAAATGAATTTAATGTGTGGAAGGGGAAAAAGCGACAAAGCAATTTAATATGCTGTAAATTAAATTAAATTAAATAATGTGTAAAAATGGCAATAGTGACAAGCTGAAATACTAATGAGAGTATAATAATAATATTTTAGATATGCACAAGTCTGCTGTTATTTGCAGTGAGCTTTGTGGTTAATTGTTACTGAACCAGATGTGCACAGATGAGTGTTACTTAGGGCACTCGCATGTTTAAACTTTTAAAAATGTTATTACATGGAAATCACGTAGAAACTGTCTTGAAAATTTGTAACTTCATAATTTATTTTGAAATAACTTTTAGACAATAGATTTTTGTTGTTTTACTCTTGTCTGAGACCCAGATTTTCAG
>NW_015505219.1:504558-504801 GCF_001515645.1 Sinocyclocheilus grahami | reverse complement strand
GACAAGCAAGTGGAGGTATGTTTGTTATTCATTCATAATGCCAGCATTAGTATGATTTGATTGAACAACACAACTGACATCATCAATTATATCTAGATTGCCCTTGATAATTACATTACATAATAGATTTCAGATTAACTATTCATATTACAGATTCAGTATATATTTCTTTCAGTATCAAATTCATTGAGTCTTTCTTTCCTTAAACAGCAGCACAAAGCAGAGAGGAGACAGTGAGTAACC
>NW_015505219.1:488846-502717 GCF_001515645.1 Sinocyclocheilus grahami | reverse complement strand
CTTTTACTTGAGTATATTTTTTCAGTACTCTTTCCACCACTGGTTTCTCGTAATAATGACTTAGCCTAATCCACACACACACAAAAAAAGACTTACTCGACACATGCGCAACGCAAGAGATTTCTCATTATGAGAAAATAAGTCATTATTTTGAGAAAATAAGCCATTACTTCTAGAAACTTTCTCATAATAATGACTTATTTTCTCAAAATAATGACTTATTTTCTCATAATTATGAGAAACTTCCTCATAATAATGACTTATTTTCTCATAATAATGACTCAACATCTCATAATAATGAGAAACTTTCTCGAAATAATGACTTATTTGATCATAATAATGACTTATTTTCTCATAATAATGAGAAACTTTCTCGAAATAATGACTTACTCGACGCATGCGCAACGCAAGAGTGACAGCACGCTAGCGCCATCTGTTGGTCAAAGCCATGCAGGAACACTGCAAACATTGCATGTGATGCATGAAATGGACAGCTAATAAAACTAATAAATCATCGAAATACACATCTATAAATTAAGTTTATATGTGTAATGGCTTTCATTTCTTCATGAAATGCCTGGATTTCTTAACTGAAATATTGGTCTGGAATGTTTGCAGCCATAACTATCTGGCAGAGTAACTATTACACAAAAGACTACATACAGATAATTTATCTGAAATCGTTATTTAATGACAGACTGAAGCATGATACACTTTAGATTACAGAACAAAGCAATGTTAGCGGTGTTCCTGCATGGCTTTGACCAACAGATGGCGCTAGCGTGCTGTTACTCTTGCGTTGCGCATGCGCCGAGTAAGTCTTTTTTCTTTTTCTTTTTTTGTAGATTAGGCTAAGTCATTCTTACGAGAAACTAAGTAATTCTTAAGAGAAAGTTTCTCATTATTACGAGAAAGTTTCTCAATATAACGAGATACTAAGTCATAATTTTGAGAAAGTTTCTCATTATTACGAGAAAGTTTCTCAATATAACGAGATACTAAGTCATAATTTTGAGAAAGTTTCTCATTATTACGAGAAAGTTTCTCAATATAACGAGATACTAAGTCATAATTTTGAGAAAGTTTCTCATTATTACGAGAAAGTTTCTCAATATAACGAGATACTAAGTCATAATTTTGAGAAAGTTTCTCATTATTATGACTTACAAAATTATATTTTTTTATTCAGTGGCGGAAACGGGCTTCCATAAATTAAAGAGTTTATTGATAGATAAGTTTATATTTACAGTAAGCTCAAATGGACTTTAATCTTTCACATGTTTCTGCACAAAGACATGCTGATGATCACACTTAAACTATGGATATTGACAAATATTCAATCATTATAGGCATTAGTACCATTTATAGTGGGCTTTCTGTTTCATCATTTGTTTATCAGCAAAATATTTTACATTTAATTTAACCTCAAGTGACAACATTCTGTCTGATGTTTTGATTATAATTTAAGAAAAAATTGTTGGACGCAAACTATAAATAAATTATTGATTTGCAGAAGGCTAGAGGAGATGGAACGGTTCCAGGGAAGATGAGTGAACATATATACGAGAATGACAAACATGAAAATGTGTATGAGAATGTAAAACTTGAAGATTCAAGAAGGCCAAGGGCTCCTACTCCTCCTCAGGTGAGCAGTCCAGTCCAGTTCATCCCATTGTAGAGCATCATATGTGTGTTTTGGCTGCATCACAAAATAAGTGCTATTTATTCTTTTCTGTGACTTTGCGGTAAGACAGTAAGGAAGTCGTTTGGTTGGTTTAATTTATTACATGCTTGTGTATCATCTCCGTTCAGGTATCAAACCCTCCTCCTGTGCGCGGGTGAGGAAGTGAAAACACTGAAAAGCATCTACGGCAAGATGATCTATCAGGCTGTATAATTATTATTATTTATTTTTTTTACAATTTAAAGATAAATAAATTGTATATGGCCTATTACTGAAATATTATAAACTGTTGCATCAACTGAGAACTGTTTGTTCTATGTGCTCCACTCATGCAGTTTAATTATAAACTTGTGTTTCACAATGGACAAAGGTATTTTTTCCTTACATATTTCCTTACAAAGTCACAAATACAGAAGTATATTTCTGTAACAGTAAAAGATTAGGGTCAAAGCCATTACCGTATACACTGAGTTATAAAAGCGAAATGTCTGTTAATGACGTGAAAACATGACATACAAGTACTAATAACATAGAATCATATCTGCAGATTGTAATGATCATTTGCAGGCTCACATGGAATCTGCACACACAGAACTCAGTAGAAAGCAGATTGAACACCAGTTCTTTAAGTCCTACACATTTTGACATCTTGTCTGTGCTCATTTATTCATTATTTTTGACTAGTGTTTTTACATTTAAATATTAATTATATTTATGTTTATTTATAATGCATAAATTACTCAGGCTTAGCTATACTATTGACCCCATGCATGAAACAGCTTCTCAGAAATCATCAGACACATCCTCATTCTTTCTTTCCTGCACTGGGCCAATACAAGAAGATAAAACTGATAGTGGATAATGAAAGACAAAGGCCACATTCATGAATGAAATCACCTTTAGACCTGAACACAACTTTACTCAGGCAAAAGACATAAGGAAGTGACATTTTATTCTGGTCGTCAAGGGCGGACAGGGACACAATTTCAGGCCGGAAAATCTTGCACTCATTTAAGCCATCCTATACACCCACAGCAAATTCTGAAACCACAGACAACAATGAGTATAGGCCTACTTGTTTTTATTATAGCCTGTCATAATTAATACATACAAACACCTAAAAATTAAACATTTACCTTTAAAAAGAAGGTAATCCAGTCCACTATTATCGCTTGGATTACAGCGTCACATAGAGATATATCACTTATATTATTGCACTGATTGGCTAATTACTGTGATTAGACAGACCCCGGGTCCCAATGTTCATACTATCCATATTTTATTAGGCTATAAATTTGTTACAGCTCCCCCTTAAAGCTCTTGTCTTTAGATCACCTTCCAGAAGAAAAAACAAAAACAAAGCCATTTGCAATCCATATAAAGCACCTGCCACATTGAAGTCAAGTATGTTAAGATATCAAGTAGTGCACACAGTAGAAAGCATATTTAACACCTGTTCTTTATAGAATTCCCACCATCTGTGTTAATTTATTCAATATTTTGGCTTGATTATGCTTTCTTATGAATAAGAGTAGTTCAGTCTTGTCTGCTTAACATACTTGACAATGATTACATTTATTCTATGGATTTTCTCCCAACACAAGTACAGAAAATACAAGTTTACAGTATTTCAGTTTAAAATTTCATTTTGATCTCTTCTGCAAATGTCTTTGTCAAATGATGTTTTAAATGTACTTACAGACATTAGAAGACACATCCTCATTCTTTCTTCCTTGTACTGGACAAATAAAATAAGTGATAGTGGTTAACGATAAACAGGTTACGTTCATGACTAAATTCACCTTTTGACCTGAGCTCAATGTTACTAATGAAAATTAAATAAATGGCTATATTTATTTATTAAAATAAATAAATAGTTTTAATAATCACATTTTTGTGTCCATTATTTATATGGAAGTTATATGATCTATGTCACTGAACTGTGTAGATAAACACACACGAAGACGAGATGAAGACAAGCAGTCTTTAATAAATCCACAGATGGGTAAATCCAAACAAGGGAAGACTGGCCATACACGTAACATTGACGAGACCCGACAACCTCAAACTGAACAGACAGGAACTTAAATACACAGACCTAATGAGGATAATAACAAGACACACCTGAACATAATAACATGGTCAAATCAATAACCATGACAACCACTAAAAATACAACAAATTTGTATTTGTTGATTTTGATTGCTTCCATTGTCCTCATTTGTCGCTTTGGATAACAGTGTCTGCTAAATGACTGCATGTTTCTGTGTGTTGTTTCAGAGTAGTGGAACACTGAGCCCGCACTGAGCCAGAAATCTCCACTTTAGTAGCACTTACATACACCAAACTTTCCACTTTTATTCCTATCCTATCCTAACTCAGGGTTTTGTTCTGGTGAATTCGTGGTGGTCAGTTTTCAGGTTGTAATTACGAGTTCTACAAGGACACATTGGAATCTCATAATTACAGGCGGAAACGGTGAAAACACAAAGAAAGTCCATGTGGTTGTGACAATCTGATTGTCTAATTATATCCTTCATGATCTTTTTCCAAAAAGGTGATATAACTACAGTTCTCTTATTTTTAATGTATGTATTACATTTCTTAGTTAAACTTTAACATCATGGACATGGCTCAATATAAAATATCATCAAGTCTATTATATTTTTTAAAATAGGTTAAGGCCTGGTGCTTAAGTAAAATCATTTTATTGACCCTGTTTTGAAGTGTTTTGTCTGTGAAATTAATTTGATTTGCTACTCACATTTAATTGTTAATGATTACCTTTATATCAACCCCTTTCCTAACTCTGCCCCATTGCATTGTAAGAATTTTAAGCAAACTGAGGCTTGTTATAGCATTTGCATATCATTGCTCTCTTGTTGATTTTGATTGCTTCCATTGTCCTCATTTGTCGCTTTGGATAACAGTGTCTGCTAAATGACTGCATGTTTCTGTGTGTTGTTTCAGAGTAGTGGAACACTGAGCCCGCACTGAGCCAGAAATCTCCACTTTAGTAGCACTTACATACACCAAACTTTCCACTTTTATTCCTATCCTATCCTAACTCAGGGTTTTGTTCTGGTGAATTCGTGGTGGTCAGTTTTCAGGTTGTAATTACGAGTTCTACAAGGACACATTGGAATCTCATAATTACAGTAAGGCATGTCGTGGATGCACATTTGCTTATAGTCAGACCATCAGCATTACAACAATTCATAAAACAAGTTAATATTATAATTTAAAATATATATATTGCTAGGCACTGTTGGGCAGTAACGCATTACTTAACAACGCGTTACTGATTACTTTTTTAGCAACTGAGTAATTTAACGCGTTATCATTTTCAAAATCGTAATTAGAGTATAGTTACAAGCCGAGGTCTCTATACGTTACTGGCGCGTTACATTGCTGACAGAATGCAGTGTTTTATCATCTGAGACCTGCTCTCCCGCGAGCCCCGACGCAACAGAGTCCGGCGCGGGACAAGATGGGCGATTTGTGTGTGTGAGGGTTGCGGGAGAATAAAATGATTCACGGGACTTCCGCAAAATAGAAATATCTAAACATAAAATATCTAAAACAAATAAATTGTTATTCATCTATTGCACAAAAGCAAAATGAACTAATATAAAATATAAACGATTGACAGGTGCAAGCGAATGCAGACTTTCTATTTAGGCTATAACACGTGTTTGCAGCGTTGAGCAATGCAGTGCTGAACTGTGCGTGCTCACGAATCCTCTCATTATAACACACGAATTGTAGACATTATGAAAGATTCATTATGCATATATTTATTGTATTAACAGAGATTTGTGAGATTGCGATGAACTGAGATGTCTTTTAGAGATTAGCCTATAAATGCAGCTCTCTTTGCTGGCATTCTGCCATGCCAAACCATGCACGTAGCAGCCGCTTGCTTTAGTTAAAAATAACAGTGTTCTGTGAATGTTGATGCTTTAATAACAGATATTTATCGGTAGCGTGTATGCTGGGATTTCATAAATTTCATGGAGAAAAAAGTAACGTAATTTAACTAATTACTTTAGAAATAAAGTAATCAGAACAGCAACGTGATTACTTTAAAAAGAGTAATCAGTAATTTGATGACATTTTCAGAGTAACTTGCCCAACACTGTTGCTAGGTACTTTTGTCTATTTTCTATTTCACAATAATGATGAAAGGTCCTGTCCACTGGTGGCACTCCTGAATGAATCTTGTTGATCAAATCAGTCAATGATTCAATGACTCACTCATAAAGATAGTTTACTATTGACACCTACTGGCTTAACTATGTAAACTGAAAAAAGAATCAATACCCCACCACTAACACACAAACTCTATCTAGAATACTCAAACGCAGACAAATGGAGTGATACATTCAGGGAAAAGTCCCTGCAGTATTGGATCATATGTGCCAATCAAATTCGAGGACCAGGTTGGTGCCGAAATCGGACCCCTGTCAGATTATTGCTCCTTTTAGTCCCCAGAATGGTTGGGTTTAGGGGTAGAAGAGGTGGGTGAGAAAATAAAAAGGAAAAAGTATATAAATGACATAGCCTACTTATAATGCTTAATATGATCAGGCTAATGTACTATTACTAGGCCTTCTACTTACAATAACAGCAACAGTTTCTTTAGATGCCTTGGTCAGTTTAAATGAGTGGCATTTACTTACGTACCTTCTAACACTGTAAGAGTGGTTTGTCCTGTATGACTGCCGCTAGGGAAGGTTGTGTAATCACAGCTGTAAACTCCCTGATCACTCATCTTCACATCGTTGATGATGATGGAGGCCTCATAGATCCGGAGGAGAGCTCTTACTGAAGCTGACTCTGTCTTTCAGGAATGTGTCATGCAGAGAAAGACCATGGTCCATGCTAAAGACCATGATTTCACATTTACTGGACTCATTCTGCCACATCCACTGCATTTGTTGTATTTTGTCTTCTGTGTTTCCATGGATATATTGGCACAACAGAGTTGAGCAGAATCAGCTTTCCTGTCTAATATACATATTTCCTTATATACATAGTCTAATATAATAATAAAAAAATATATATATATAATTTTATGTTTATCCAACATTCTTAGCAAGTTCTTAGCAAATGTAAAAAAATAAAAGGGAAAAAAAGTCCATGTTCATGGATTCTTGAATTTATTGAGTAAATCAGTTCAGATCAATGGGAGGAGAGATATTCAGAGGAAATAATACAGGAAAAGAAAAATGATTGAAATCAATATCTTTTCACCATCTCAAACAGCAAA
Source organism: Sinocyclocheilus grahami (assembly GCF_001515645.1). Lineage (NCBI taxonomy): Eukaryota > Metazoa > Chordata > Actinopteri > Cypriniformes > Cyprinidae > Sinocyclocheilus > Sinocyclocheilus grahami. The sequence continues at coordinate 495,761 of NW_015505219.1, read as the reverse complement.
CTTTGTAAAGATAGTCTGTAAATGTTGCAAGAGATTATATAAAGATTTTACGACAGCTTTGTTCTGGTGAACTAAATTTAGCACATAATCATTTCACAAAGGAAAACTACTGCATAATTTCTCTATTAAATATTTAAGAGAAAAAACTGCAGCATATGACAGTAGTTCAGTTTTTAAAATGCGAAAAAGCAGTAAAAATTCACTAACCTGTAAACATAGCGGTGCAGGTTTTTCAGTTTTCAGTTTTTCGCTGAGGAGTCGAGACGGTGTGCCTTGGCCGTACAGCGGTGGTACAGCAACTGTGGCGACGGAACGTAACATCTCCGTTCCCTCTTTCAGGGAACGAGGGTTACATACATAACCGAGACGTTCCCTTTCAGTCAGTAACGTTCGACGTTACGTCAGTGACTGACAAATTGGGATCTGTATGGAAAACGCCACTATTGCTGACCCCCTCCAGTGCCCTGCGAAAGCCGGCAAGATAGGACAGGGCATAGGCAAAGGTGTCTGCCACTGCTGTTCCGTACAGTGGGATATTGGATAACACTGGGAAAGCGTACTCAAGTAGGGGAACGCTACAGAAGCCACATCCTACATAAAGGAGGTATCATGTGGAAGTTACACATATGGACTGGCCATAGGGCAGTACTACATATGGAAGTCCCTGCGGTAGACTCAGCCAACCTGGGGTGAGATCAATACACAGCAGAGACAGCAAAAGGACAAAAGGCCAGGGAACGACACGGGCTTACCGTGAGGGAAGCCGTGCCGTGGAAGAATACACATGTGGGATCACCCGAAGGGGGAATCACTACACACGGGCACCTAGCCCAGCACAAGGGCTGACCTTGTCGTGTGTGAGAGCTGGACCTGGCGTCTGGCGCTCCGCCATGCCTGACCGCCGAGGGTGCGGGAGGAACTTCAACAGGGTTCACCAAAAAGGAAACTGAACTGAGAAGCACTTTAGCGCACGTATCCGGTCTGTAGAGGGGAATGGCGCAGCAAGCGTGATCGACATCGAGCGGGTTCAGTGCTACTGACCCTCTGAGGTAAGTACACGAGAGGACAAAGGCTCTACACGGAGATTATAGAATCTCGCAAATGTGTCAGGTATTGCCCAGCCGGCAGCTCTAAGACTATAGCCTCCACTATCTAGTGGGCAAGTCTTTGTTTGGAGACAGCCTTTCCCTTCTGCTGTCCTCCAAAGCAGACAAAGAGCTGGTTTTGAGGTCCTGATGCTCTGCGTGCGGTCCACGTAAATGCACAAAGCGCGAACGGGACAGAGCAGAGCAGTGGCTGGGTCCGCCTCCTCCCGGGGAAGCGCTTGCAAGTTCACCACCTGATCCCTAAAAGGTGTGGTGGGAACTTTGGGCACATATCCAGGCCGGGGTCTCAGGACAACATCCTCTTGACCGAAGAGAATGCAGTGAGGAGCACTGTCTTTAGCGACAGAAACTTAAGCTCTACTGACTGCAGAGGTTCGAAGTGCTCCTCCTTCAAGGACATCAGGACCAAGGGGAGATCCCAAGAGGGTACCAGGTGGGGGCGCGAAGGATTCAGCCTCCTCACACCCCTAAGGAACCTGATGACCAAGTCATGCTTCCCAACAGACTTGCCATCTACTGCATCGTGATGTGCGGCGATGGCGGCAACATACACTTTGAGGGTGGAGGGAGACAGCCTTCGCTCCAGCCCTTCTTGCAGAAAGGAGAGCACGACCGCGATCGGGCATCTACGGGGGTCCTCCCGCCGGGAAGAACACCAATCAACGAACAGGTTCCACTTCAGCGCATAGGCGTGCCTCGTAGCGGGCGCTCTAGCTGAAGTGATGGTGTTCACTACCGCTGGAGGTAGATCACCTAGAACCTCCGCGTCCCGTCCAGAGACCACACGTGGAGATTCCACAAGTCCGGGCGCGGGTGCCAGAGGGTGCCCTCTCTCTGAGAAAGGAGATCCTTCCTCAGAGCAATACGCCAAGGAGGGGCTGTCGCAAGGAGCATCAGTTCTGGGAACGGGAGCGTAGACCGCCCTGGTGGTTGATGTAAGCAATGGTCGCAATATTGTCCATCCGGACCAGTACGTGCTTGTCGTGAAGCAGCGATTTGAAGCGGCGCAGAGCAGGTCATACTGCTAGCAACTCGAGGTAATTGATATGTCACTGCAGACGAGGCCCGATGCTGCACACCCGTTGCACATGGCACCCCAGCCTATGGCAGAGGCATCTGTTGAGACAGCAACATGCCTGGACACTTGCACTAGGGGAACTCCCGCCCGAAGAAAGGCAAGGTCCGACCATGGGCTGAAGGTCTGGCGGCAGGATGGGGTGACTGAGACCTGGCGAGTACCGCGTTGCCATACCCATTTCGGGACTCGGTCGTGAAGCCAATGTTGGAGGGGTCTCATATGAAGCAATCTGAGCGGCGTGACAGCGGCAGCTGATGCCATATGCCCCAGGAGCCTCTGAAACTGTTTCAGAGGAACCGCCCTCCTGCGCTGAAATGACTCCAGGCAGTTCAGCATGGACCGAGTGCGCTCTACTGAGAGGTTTACTGTTAGATTGACAGAGTCCAACTCCATACCGAGAAAAGAGATCCTCTGCATGGGGGAGAGTTTGCACTTTTCCCAGTTGACCCGAAGCCCCAACCAGCTGAGGTGGCTGAGTAACACATCCCTGTGTTCGCACAACTGTGCTCGAGACTGGGCCAGTATGAGCCAGTCGTCAAGGTAGGTGAGAATGCGAACGCCTCTTTCCTTCAACGGGACGAGGGCTGCCTCCACGACTTTGGTGAAGACACGAGGCGACAGGGATAGCCCGAAGGGAGGACCTTGTACTGATATGCTCGCCCACTTGAATGCGAAGTGAAGAAATGGCCTGTGTCGTGGGAGGATCGAAATATGAAAGTACGCGTCCTTCAGGTCGATCGCTGCAAACCAATCGTGCGGACGAACGCATTGAAAGATAAGTTTCTGCGTTAACATCCTGAATGGGAGCCTGTGAAGGGCCCGGTTCAGAATGCGCAGGTCCAGGATTGGTCGTAACCCACCGTCTTTCTTGGGGGAGCTCTTTTAGATTTGCTCTTTTAGTAATAAAAGTGTTGAAGCGCCCAGGAGAGGTCGCAGCACGACCGCAGTTTGACGAGCTGCAGCACACCGTTCAAACACCACAGGCAGCAGCACTGGATGAGCAACCCCCGCTGACACGCCGTAACACCAACACTGCTTGAGAAATGCTGTCTTGCAGGCATTCTTTCTTGGTAACCAGACCAGCTGAAAGGCTCGGCTCTGAAGCGAAAAGCTGAATGTGCGACTGCACTCGCTCTCTTTATATACCCGCGCTGCGGGGCGGGGTGCGCGACGCAAAGATCGCACGCCAACATTTATTGGCTTGTTTTGTTAGTATTCTAAAGTAACTGGTCTCTCTAGCGAGATCCCAGTTCGTCAGTCACTGACGTAACGTCGAACATGACTGACTAAAAGGGAACACCAGTTCATCTTATAAAAAACTGTTCAAAGTTCAGTCACGTAAAGGGAAGTTAAAAACTACAGCCCTGACAACTTGTAGATGAAGCAGAAATGCTGAGAGCAGATATATTTCCTAGAAGCTGCATTTATAGAGTGGTGAAAAATGGTGGTGCATTTATACAATGGTACATTGTATACATTTCTGGTTTTGACTAAAAATCACATTTAATGAGTCTAATCAGCATGAAAAAAATATTACAATTCATTGATTCCACAAAAATTATTTTATTTTTGTATTTTAACATTTCAGAAATAGCATTACATCTAAATAATATTTATCTTTACATTAGAAAGTTTAATTGATTGGTTTGACATTTTAAGTTGTTAATTTTGATGTTGATGGTCACTTGTTAGATTTTCACAAGATCAAGGTTTTACATTAATGGAATTACCAAAAAATATTGTAGTCAATGTTCTGTGTGTGTCTGCTACTGTATGTATATAACTGTACACTATGTATAACTGTACACTATGTGATGTAAATGTACACTACTATGAAATACCAATGGTTAATTGTAATATTACTGAAACAGTCAGAATTATAACATTTTACCATAATAAAGAGGTTGTTACAATTTTTACACGTTACTATTTTTGTTAATGAATATAAATTTACATCTGCATTCTAACTCAAGCTATGGCCTACTACTGCCAACTGTCATATTATTGTCATGTTATTAATATTGCAGCCTGCACTTCAAACTGTACCAAAGATTTGCGCCATCAAAGTCAGGCAACACAAACCTGTTAAATATATTTGAAGCAATATCACATGTTAGCACAAGAAACTAAGAATTTTTTCTATTAAGGTATTTATTTTATTAAGCAAAATTACTGGAAAAGTGTAAAGAATTCAAAAACGTGAAGTGTCTGTCATGTTCTGACAATAAAGAGTAGTTTAAAACCACAATTAACAGTCTGGTTTCTACAACTTTCACTTAGGAGCAAAATATGCCTTTAAATTTGAAAGAAATAAAGATTTGAAATTTATCGTGATAATTATCGATATCGACTGATATTTAAAAATTTAGCGTGATAGTTTTTTTGGCCATATCGCCCAACCCTAGATGAAAGATAACAGTCCTCTGTCTCCTAGCAACAGCATCATCTTCTCATCTGATAACAGATCAGTGTCCAATGAGGTGGATTTAGGGTTTTATGTGTTGCTCTCTTGCTCTGCAAATTCTGAACCTGCTGCCTCATTCAGCTGGAAGTTTAATGGAACAGACACCAATGTGACCATAGACACATTCATCGTAGATGAGACTGACTTCACACACAGTGGAGATTACATCTGCACAGCCTTGAATACTGTCACAAAGAGAAACACCTCACAAAAACATGCTTTACTAGTTACTGTGGTTAAAACTAACCTATAATTAGCTAAGTTTTGATGAACAAAGCTTGGTCGCTGTGATTTTGCCAAGTAAGACATGTTCCTGGATCAACATAACGGTCCAAAAATATAGACTGAACCCAATCCCTACCCATTATTTATTCCTAAAATCAGTGTGAAATGATAGCTGATTAACAAGGGTGTAGAAGCACCTAACCCTGATCGTAAGCCTAAAACAGTTATTTCCTGAAAAGTTATCCCTCAATTCTGATTGGTTAATTGGAATGTTGTTCCAGGATCAACAAAGATGTTGACCCAGGAACATGTTGTACTTGGTGAAATCCCGGTCACCGCAAAGCTTTGACTTACATTTACAACTCTATTTTAAAAAATATACAATATACAATACTAATTTTTTTCTGCTATTCTACACACCTCTGTTGTAGCTTCTGCTCTTATTTTGTTTTAGAAATGTTGTGTTTTTTTCAAGTAATTGTCTCTTACTGTTCTTGTATGTTTACCATAGTAGGTGGAGGAGGAGGAGCATACCTGTCATCATTTGGGTACCAAAATCCAGGAGATTTGAGCTGAGGGTGTGATGGGGGGATGGGGATGATTGGTCAGGGTATCTGCAGGATTTTTAAGATAAAATGTAAGACTTTTAAAGGCCTTTTTAAGACCTGCATAAATAAAATTAATATTATATGAGCAGGTAGCACAATGTCTATGGTAACATATTAAAGGTCACATATTTTACACCTTTCTGGAGTTTTATTTTAAGTCTTGATGTCCTTAAGAATATATATTTGCGGTATAAGTACCAAATACCATCCCAATATGTTTTTACAGCTCCTCTCTCAGGAGCTCTGTAAAGAACAGGTCGATTTTGGCCTGTCTAATTAATATTCATGAGCCTCTCTTCTGATCCAATCCACAGCAGGCTACAGCATACATGACCCTAGTTACCTGTGGTTGGCCTGTCCGTGCGTCACTCAGAGAACAACAGGGCAACCACAGGTAACTGGGGTCATGTTTGCTGTAGCCTGCTGTGGATTGGTGATACTCACAAGTAAGGTCAATAGAAACACCGGTAATGATGGTCACTGCTGAGGGAAATGTTGTCCGGCCTTATATGTTTGAGCCGAACTCAGACCCCGAATCGGCGACGACAGGAGACAATCAACCACCTCTTCAAACGCGCTTCAAACAGGATGTTTCAGAATGGTAATTCATGTTTTTTTTTTTCAAACACCGAATGCACTGCAGTAAATACAAACCTGACCAGCCGAGTGTTTGCGGTCACGTCAACTTGAAGACACTTGTACAAATGCGGATGGGTGACATGAATGGAAATTATTCCAGATTTGCGATGTAGTATTTGGTTTCTGTATTCTGTACTGTATTTTCCTGCGCTCAAACCTGCCAATCTAAAGGATCAAATGCCGTGTATGGAGTTTGAGGTAATTTGTGAATTAGCATAGACTTATAGTCTAAATAAAACAATTTGCAACTGTTACTATTATTACACTTGTATACAATACTTGTTTGTATTATGCTTGTTATAGAGTGTGTGACGTCACATGCACTACCGCCGCTGGCAATAGACAACGGTTGTCACGGCGACCGTCACAGCCCTACGGTGCAATGATGTAGTTTCCTGACATCCAGACTGAACAGCGCTTTCTCGACATGTTTCCGTGTTGCTGTTGCTCAGCAATGGCATGGGTGCGATGTTGTCTGGGGGTTTGGCAAAAGGAGAGTGGGACTGTGGGCAGTGCTCAGGGTGGTGACTGAAGGCGGTGACAGTAAATAGCAATAAATTAATTTTCTGATTTCTCTTTATGGTCTTGCCCTTTTTTGGGTTAAAAGGCAAAGTTCAGTATAAACCTTATTGATGATGTATTCTTTGTGTAGCCTACGTTTTAGAATGTCACGCAGTTTTAGTGATTGAAATATTGAGGCAATCCATATAAATCCTCTTTATTTATTTTTTGTTTAAATCTTTGTGGCTCGGAAACAGATGGAACATTGACAGGCTTGTGCTGCAGTTCTATGGA
>NW_015505219.1:487242-487476 GCF_001515645.1 Sinocyclocheilus grahami | reverse complement strand
TACGTAGCACCTAGACCTCAGTTATCATGAAAAAAAGCCAGGAAATTTCCGTTTTGACAATATGGGACCTTTAAACCTTAAAATGAAAAATGACTGTAAAAAACATGATTTACAGTCCAGATACAGGTTTTCACAAAAACAAAAAGTTTAAGAAATAATAAACTTTACATTTCAGCCTTTAAAAAGTATAAATTATTATATTAAATGAAACAATTCTTATCAAACAATCGGGGG
>NW_015505219.1:484213-486407 GCF_001515645.1 Sinocyclocheilus grahami | reverse complement strand
CGCTCTGGAGCTCTGGGACCTGAGACTGGATGATTCTGGAATATATAGACTAACTGTAGAAACTAGTGCTGGAGAGACACTTACAGGAGAAACTTCACTACAAGTGTTTGGTGAGTGTTTTGCTTAAACTTCTGTATTTAAAATTAAAGCATCGGCTACATAGGGTTAATATATGAGTATATGAAATGAATTTAATGTGTGGAAGGGGAAAAAGCGACAAAGCAATTTAATATGCTGTAAATTAAATTAAATTAAATAATGTGTAAAAATGGCAATAGTGACAAGCTGAAATACTAATGAGAGTATAATAATAATATTTTAGATATGCACAAGTCTGCTGTTATTTGCAGTGAGCTTTGTGGTTTATTTTTACTGAACCAGATGTGCACAGATGAGTGTTGTTAGGGCACTCTCATGAAAAATGTTATTACATGGAAATCACATTGAAACTTGACAATTTGTTTTGCTTGATCATTTATTTTGAAATAACTTTTAGACCATAGATTTTTGTTGTTTTACTCTTGTCTGAGACCCAGATTTTCAGTCTTCTATCAGCTATGAAAATCCATTAAAAATATAAATTACATGCTACAAACTATGACGATATAAATAGACACTGAACTAAAGATAAACAGTCTATAGGGCGCACATATACAAACATAAACATTCCTTTCATTGTTGATTGGCCTTCTGTAACACCCTTGACCACACTAAATGTGAAATTGTGAAATGGTCACTAAATGTGAAAGACTAATTTTAAATCTAGTGTGTTTGTTCTTTCTCACTCATACAGAAAATATAACTAATGTCAGACTTATTGGTCCAGAAGAATTATTAATAGAGGGAGAATCATCTGCTAACATCAGCTCTGTGGGAACTGGCAGCATCACCTCTGTGCAGTGGATGAAAGATAACAGTCCTCTGTCTCCTAGCAACAGCATCATCTTCTCATCTGATAACAGATCAGTGTCCATCAGTCCAGTGCAGAGATCAGACAGTGGAGAATATCAATGTACATACAGAAACCCTGCCATCTCTGAGACGGCAACACTCAGCCTGATCATCAACTGTGAGTGTTAAACATTCAGACATCAAGATGATTTGAGCTCAAACCTGATGAAATAAAGACATTCTTCAGTGCTCAGTTTGCTCATCTAACAGTGAGTCTCTTGTCTGTGCTCTAGATGGACCAGAAGATGTTTCTATTAAGGGTGAGGATGTGGTGGATTTAGGTGTTCGCGTGTCGCTCTCTTGCTCTGCAAATTCTGAACCTGCTGCCTCATTCAGCTGGAAGATTAATGAAACAGACACTGATGTGACCACAGACACATTCACCATAGATTATACTGACTTCACACACAGTGGAGATTACATCTGCACAGCCTGGAATAATGTCACAAAGAGAAGCGCCACACAACAACATACTTTACTAGTTAAAGGTAAGAATAGTTCAAACTAATCTGAAATGAGTTCCCAAGTTTTGATAATCAATACTCTGACCTTAATTTACCACTTGTTCAAAGAAACTTTGTTTTTAAAAAGGTATATTAAAATATCTACTGTTTTCTCTGCTTTATGTAATTGCCTTGTGTTGTTTTAAATTATATATGTATTTTTTTTAATTTGTTTAAATACATGTTAAAGTGTATTACTGTTAGTATTGTGTGTAGTAAATGGCCTTGGTCTTTTGATTCTTGTATCTTTTCCATAGAAGGAGGAGGAGGAGGAGGAGGGCTGTCATCAGGGGCGATAGCTGGGATTGTCATTGGGGTTTTAGTGGCAGTTGCAGGCATTTGTGGTCTGACTGTCTATTTAATAAAGGCTAAGAAAATGTGAGTAATGTGGCAGATCATGGTGTATTTTGTAATCACACGCCTTTGATTTAACATATTATATACATCAATACATTTGTACACGAATCACAACTTCAGCTTCCAACAGGCCTTTGTAAATCAAGTTCTACATACATTTATGAACTTTATGATCTCATTCTTATGTGATTTTATTCCTATTTTATATCAAACTCAGTGATTCTGAATTTCTGTGAATTTTCTTAACATTTGAATAGTGATATTTCATACATAATAAAATGACCACAGTAACTGTAACTGTTTATGCTACAGCCCAAAGTTAAACCAACAACAAAAAAGACAAGCAAGTGGAGGTATGTTTGTTATTCATTCATAATGCCAGC
>NW_015505219.1:482620-484049 GCF_001515645.1 Sinocyclocheilus grahami | reverse complement strand
TTCCTTAAACAGCAGCACAAAGCAGAGAGGAGACAGTGAGTAACCTCTTCAGTCTCTTCTGAAAGTAAAAAACAAACAAACTCATCCATCAATAAACTCTTGACATTAAAAGTATCTTTTATCTCTAAGAGGTCATTAAAGAGTTTATTGATAGATAAGTTTATATTTACAGTAAGCTCAAATGGACTTTAATCTTTCACATGTTTCTGCACAAAGACATGCTGATGATCACACTTAAACTATGGATATTGACAAATATTCAATCATTATAGGCATTAGTACCATTTATAGTGGGCTTTCTGTTTCATCATTTGTTTATCAGCAACATATTTTACATTTTATTTAACCTCAAGTGACAACATCATTCTGTCTGATGTTTTGATTATAATTTAAGAAAATAAAATTGTTGGACGCAAACTATAAATAAATTATTGATTTGCAGAAGGCTAGAGGAGATGGAACGGTTCCAGGGAAGATGAGTGAACATATATACGAGAATGACAAACATGAAAATGTGTATGAGAATGTAAAACTTGAAGATTCAAGAAGGCCAAGGGCTCCTACTCCTCCTCAGGTGAGCAGTCCAGTCCAGTTCATCCCATTGTAGAGCATCATATGTGTGTTTTGGCTGCATCACAAAATAAGTGCTATTTATTCTTTTCTGTGACTTTGCGGTAAGACAGTAAGGAAGTCGTTTGGTTGGTTTAATTTATTATATGCTTGTGTATCGTCTCCGTTCAGGTATCAAACCCTCCTCCTGTGCGCGGGTGAGGAAGTGAAGACACTGAAAAGCATCTACTGCAAGATGATCTATCAGGCTGTATAATACTTTTTCTGTTCTTTTTTTTTTTTTTTTACAATTTAAAGATAAAACATTTGTATATGCCATATTACTGAAATATTATAAACTGTTGCATCAACTGAGAACTGTTTGTTCTATGTGCTCCACTAATGCCTTTTAATTATAAACTTGTGTTTCACAATGGACAAAGGTATTTTTTCCTTACTTAGTTCCTTTCAAAGTCACAAATACAGAAGTATATTTCTGTAACAGTAAAAGATTAGGGTCAAAGCCATTACCGTATACACTGAGTTATAAAAGCGAAATGTCTGTTAATGACGTGAAAACATGACATACAAGTACTAATAACATAGAATCATATCTGCAGATTGTAATGATCATTTGCAGGCTCACATGGAATCTGCACACACAGAACTCAGTAGAAAGCAGATTGAACACCAGTTCTTTAAGTCCTACACATTTCACATCCTGTCTGTGCTCATTTATTCAATATTTTGGCTAGTGTTTTTAAATTTAAATATTATATTTATATTTATTTATAATGCATAAATTACTCAGGTGTAGCTACACTGTAAAAAATGTATTGTCAAATGAACAGTAACTTACTGGCAACAATTATCCAGTAGT
>NW_015505219.1:480123-481338 GCF_001515645.1 Sinocyclocheilus grahami | reverse complement strand
GTACGCTTTTTGAACTGGAAGAGTTTTACACTTACTTTGTAAGTTAGATAGAGATAGAGATAGAGACACTTCATCCTCGTTTATACTCGTTGGTCCCGTTCAAACATTCACTGATGCTCCAGAAGGAAACACGATGCATTAAAAACTTTTGAACAGGATGAAGAATTCCAATTTTTTCTTATTTTGTTTAAATATAAATTATTTTTATTTAGTACTGCCCTCCAGAATCAAAAGAAGATACTTACATGTTTCCCGGAAGACAGGATTAAGTACAATTAACTTGATCTTCGAATGGCTCTTAATGCATCGTGTTTCCTTCTGGAGCATCAGTGAATGTTTAAACCTTTTTTTAATAGTTGTGTATGAGTCCCTCAGTTATCCTCAGTGTGAAAAGATGGATCTCAAAATCATAGAGTCACTGCTGGAAAGGGTTCAAATATGCAAAAGATGCTGGAAAACTGAAGAATCTGCAGGACCTGGAGGATATTTCTGAAGAACAATGCTCAGTTTAACTGTTCAGAACAGACAAGGGACTCATGAACAACCATCACAAAACAAAACAAAAAACTGTTGTAGATCATCCTGGCAACCACACACAGTATTAAGAATCAAAACTTTTGAACGGGGTCATTTTAATAAATTCAGCTATTTTTTTGTCTTGTGGACTTAATGTAAACATCCTTTATGTAAAATATCTTACTCAGGACAGTACTAAATAAAAAATAATTTTCTCTTTCTCTTATTTTGTTAAAAATTTTCACATTTTCAGATTATGCAAGGGGTTCACAAACTTTCAAGCGGCACTGTAAATGTATTAATCATCTATTTTCAGTAAGATTTACTAAATATAACATATTTTTGTCATTGTGTTTTTAACTTGAATCATGCCCAACAGATACCCGTTTCTGGCAATTCACTCCTTGATTTGCTTCATAAATGCTCACATGATGACAAACGTGTTTATAATGCATTATTTTCAATGTATTTATTGTTAGTGTGGCCCTTAAAGGATTAGTTCACTTTCAAATGAAAATTACCCCAAGCTTTACTCACCCTCAAGCCATCCTAGGTGTATATGACTTTCTTCTTTCTGATGAACACAATCAGAGGTATATTAATAAATATCCAAGCTTTATAATGGCAGTGAACGGGACCAACGAGTATGAACGAGTATGAAGTGTCTCTATCCACATTCATCCATCATAAACCTACTCC
>NW_015505219.1:455946-474640 GCF_001515645.1 Sinocyclocheilus grahami | reverse complement strand
ATTATATGCTATTATTATTACTAATGTATTGTTCTGTGATTTTAATGATTAATTATAAATTGTTAGTTAGTCTTGTTTTTTAAAACATTTTATTGTTGTATTATATGCTATTATTATTACTAATGTATTGTTCTGTGATTTTAATGATTAATTATAAATTGTTAGTTAGTCTTGTTTTTTAAAACATTTTATTGTTGTATTATATGCTATTATTATTACTAATGTATTGTTCTGTGATTTTAATGATTAATTATAAATTGTTAGTTAGTCTTGCTTTAAAACAGATTTTTATTGTTATATATCATTATTGTTTACTAATGTATTGTTTAAAAATTTTAAATAAATTGTTTTTGTGCAGTTAAAGCTTCAATTGTTCTTTTTCCTATTTGCCATCAACAGTTGAAATAGCAATTTTACAGGTTTTCTACAAATTATAAAGGTTATACAGTACCACTATAAAATAAATTAAATTAACATTTCATAACTGTATAATATTATACAGTATTATTAAAAATCAACAGTGTAATACTGTACTTTGACATGGTAAAAAAAATACAGTAAAATGTTGTATTCAATTTTACAGTAAGCTAAACAGTACTGTAGTTAGTGTTACAGTAATTTTACTGTTGAATGAAATACAGCAACTACTGGATAATTGTTGCCAGTAAGTTACTGTTAATTTGACAATACATTTTTTACAGTGTAGAGATCACTACCCATGATTTGTTTGCTGTATCTTTCATGAACTGCTTAGCTGATTTCATTCAGAAAAGTCATATAGTTATTGTTTTATTATTATTATTATTATTTGTTTAAGATTTTACACTAATAATTAAACTACTTTTGTGCAAGTAACAATTTATGAATAGTTTGTAAGAATCTAATGTAAAGCATGCTACGACTAAAACTGGGAAGATGCATGGAAACAATAATATCGCAAGAATAATGATCCTTAATGAAAACTGTACTTATGACAGCGATCCAAATCTATGCTTTACTTTTAAATAATAATAGATGTATGAACTGCCTTCCAATAAAGTAAGTAATAAAAGCAAAAATGATATTTTTCTGGAGTGTGCATTTTATATTTTATACTGTTATGTTTATCTTATTTATAAAACGTGTTTGTTTTATTGCATCATGGCCAATATAGTTTTAAACAGAATTGAACTAGAAATATTTTACACTGAAACTGAAAGCATGACGTTCTCCTCCAATGTTTTTCCACTTCGTATCCTTTGTTCCATGAAATCAGTCTAAAACTGGCTGTGCACACAAGTCAATTGAAAATGTACAATTCTGGTTTATTTTAACCTGAATCAACTAAACGTGAGAAATTAATAAAGGTACTGGTGTGTACTTATGTGAACTATTGCTGGGAATAAGAAACTGGTTATTGGATGCTGGAACTGTTCTGGAAAGCATTAATAAAAGCTGTAAAAGTATGTTTTATTGTTAGCCGATATCTGATTCATCAACTAATGTCAACAAACCTGGAAGCTTTTAAGTTACAAGCTTACAAAGCAGTTAAGTTACAGTAGCTGGCAAACTCTTTTGGCTGAACGATTGTGAGCATCCTTTATTTGCCACTGACACACATTATTACCATATTAAACATTTTAGAATAATCTGGGAAGAAAATACCCTAAACACAATAAATAAACACCTTAATTTATTGGTATAAATGAGATAAATTACATGTTTTTAACTATTTATTACATAATCTTGATTACAAATTGTTTTATAAAAAACAAATTCCCCAGAACTCAACCCACTACATTTTGATATGAGACTAAATATTTAAAAGCAAATTTCAGCTAATTCTAATTGTGACTGATTAATGATGTATAAAACCTCACGTGATTGATCACAGATTTCATTACTTTCACGTGGCAAGACTTGACAGTCTGGTTAAACCCTCCAGAAGGAAGATTGTTTTTAATATGCTCTGTAATACTTCAGTTAGCCTACATTCATGTGAAAATAAAGTGAAACAGGAGCACTTTGTGTAAACCACACCATTACTTCATTTGTCATCTCCTGACATGGTCTCAGTTTATTTCTCTATAAATTCTTCAGCTGATGTCCAATATGTGCTAGATCATCAACACTTTAAACACAGCTCCTTAACTGACTGGCCAGATGTTTTTCAAGATCATCTACTAAAGTGAAATCAGTAAAATTAGGATTACATTTAAATTCTATAGGAGCTGCTAGAATAGTCAATAGAATATCTAATGCAGGGAAACCCTGATCAATTGTGAAAACTCATCCATAAATGACAAAACATATTTACAGAAAAGCTCTGTAACACAAAGTAGTTCAATATGCATGAAGTCACAATAAATGTAAATGTCCATGAAATCCATAATTTGGCTCAAGTTCATCAACAAAGTCATCCACAGCAAATATTCAATTAACCTGACAAACCAAATACTGGTCATTGTGTGAGTGTGTGTTAGGGGTTGGTTGGAGAAAGACAAAGAAGGACACTTTTAGGCACTGCAGTGAGAGCATTTACTGTAGAGACTGTCCTTCATCCTTATTTCAAATGGAAATAAAGCTTCCACAGAGTCCCAGCAGCAATATGATTGATGTGTCCAAAGCCGCTCCAGAAGACATGCTGTCCTTGCTCATTCCCCTCTCAGTGACAGACAGAACGGATTTGTGTTGCTTATATGTTTGGTGATCACTCTTGGCTCATTTGAGATGCCAAAAGACTCGCCGTGAATGTAGACGAGAGCAGGCGGCCAAAAAAGAGCTGTCAAGACGGGCAATCCTTACTTCTCGTTGTCAGTCTACATAAGAAAACTGCAAATGTGGCATTCGTGTTCTGTGTTCCTGATGAAGTGAACGCATGTCAAATATTGCTGTTTTTGCATGAAGATGATCATGGTGACCAAGAAATTCTCCCAAAATCTATTTTTAGTACAATAAAGCCATGGTTTCAGATTTGTTGATAGAGTTGCAATCAAACCCTTCGATGCCCATTCCCACACCACATGCTAGTGTGTAAAACAGAGACGCGGAAGGATTGATTTTAATAATTGGATGCCTGCCACAGTTTCATCCGAGGCACTAAACAGATTTCTCCCATCGAGTCTCAGCCAAGAAGGCCGACACAAAAGCGTCTTTCAACTATCTACCTTTAGAGGTTTCTGAAAGCAAGTGGCCGTGGAAGCTTTCCCCTGGATTCATTCCAGCTCTATATGAACGGGCTTGTATAGCGCAGTTTGAATAACACATGCTTTAACCTCGGCGAACACTCGGTCTCATACAGTATGAGACAGGATCTTGCATCACAGAATATCACAATATTTGGATGAAACGGATTTGGAACAATAGCATCCGTTCTTCAATTACTGCCATGTGTGCTCAACTTAAAGGCAAACCGGTGCATTGAGTCAAAGCCACTGCTTTCCTGTCTAACTGGGCCAAGAACAAGGGCACAGTCATTCCAGCAGCCGGAGAAAGCGATGCATCTCTGCAGGGTTCACCTGCACTCACTGCCAGACTCCTTACAAACACAGCAATCAGCAAATTATGAAGGCTTTCGCAGAATCACACAGCTTGGGGAAGTCATGGCCTAATGGTTAGAGAGTCGGACTCATAACCCAAAAGGTTGTGGGTTCGAGTCTTGTACCGGCAGGGATTGTAGGTGGGGGGAGTGAATGTACAGCGCTCTCTTCACCTTCAATACCACGACTGAGGTGCCCTTGAGCAAGGCACCGAACCCCCAACTGCTCCTCGGGCGCCGCAGCATAAATGGCTGCCCACTGCTCCGGGTGTGTGTTCACGGTGTGTGTGTGTTCACTGCTGTGTGTGTGCACTTTGGATGGGTAAATGCAGAGCACTAATTCCAAGTATGGGTCACCATACTTGGCCACATGTCACTTCACTCCATCACACCAGAGATAGTGATCAATCATGAAAGACCTTAACAACCCTGTCTTTGACTTCAAAACGACGTCCACAAACACACCAAAAAAGGGCTCATTTTTGGTGTTGTTGCATGTTACGGTGTCATTTTACGTGGTTCCGTGTGGTCTGAATTCTACTCTGGACAAGGTGACTTTCTGTCCAGTGTTGCATGAAGCAAGTTGAACAAAGTCTGAGTTTCAGAGTAGGCGACCCGCTAAAGGCTAACGTTCTGACAAGGTTCACTCAAACCTATGAACAAATGCTCTTCTAGTAACATAGAATATAATAGAATATTTGTTCTCTGGTCTTTAATAATGAATATAATAGAATATAATAAAATATTAGTTATCTGGTCTTTAATAATGTTCTCAAAACATTACACAAACACATTCATTGAATTTTTTATTTCCTGAAACCCTCTAGCTGAACATTCGTCTAGCTTTTTTTTTTTTTTTTTATGTTACTAGTTTTAGAATGTTCATTACATTTAAAATATTCAAAAGTAACGTTTGCATACTGTTTCCAAAATAATAAAATAGAATGTTCCCTTATCATTCGCATAACTAAGAAAAACATTAATACAACTTTTTAAAATTTTTTAATATGAAAATATTGTGCATGCAGAGTAACTTAATGGGAAAATTAGAAAATGCGGAAAATTATGTTTGCAGCTGGATTTAGAGTTGACAAAAGCAAGCAGTTTAGCGGCTCACGATGCTCGCTATAAATGTTCTGTCAACTCAGAGTTGATGATTAGTGTGTGCACTTGAAAGTGTGGCTTCTGCAGTCAAGAGCCAATCACATGAAACATGAAGAGCGTTCGTTTGATTCACTTCTCACGAGAAGAGATGGTGCAATTCACTTTTCTGCTGAAGATTAAGAGATTGTTACGAAAATATTATGAATTTAGTTATACATTTGCAAGGCATTAAAAACGCTGCTGCTGCTGCCGTCAAAGACATGCAGACAAAAATATATTTCTGTCATGACAACTCTCGGTGGGATTGGCATGGTAATGTACATGACAATGTTAAAGTATTTGGTCTTGGCGGAATAGATCTGCTGCTGCTGCTGCCGAATACATCCACAACATGCTGCTGTGAGCATGTAAGAAATACTGCTGCTGCACATATTACACATATGAATAACCCCCATATAGCATTCACGAATCACCTCGTAGCAGATCTATACAGGTGGAGCTGGGGAAGGTGGAGGGTTTCTGAAGCAAGCTGCAACTGCCATCTAGAGTTTCATGCCAGAACTCTGTATTTACGTGGCACAATTTAAGAATTCTTTCCCATGAATTAAGAATCGGTTCCCTTGTTCTATTAATTAATTCAGTTTTTTTATTTAAATCGTGGCCACTGTTACTCTACGCATTCCCTCGTTTATTATTAAGTTAAATCTTAATTCTACATTGTTGGCCTCAATATATATATATATATATATATATTCCCCCAGCTGTCATGTAAGGGGTCTGTAAGTTTGAGAAGGCAGCTGAAAGAAAGTATCTGAATAAGAAAGTAAATCAACTGAATTTATTTAATAATTGAGTTCACAAAGAGCATATAAAAAACATGTAAAGTTAGCAATTTTAAATGCTTTATATGCTCCAAAGCTTTAATTAATATGTACATATTTAAATTATTTTAAATAAAAATTAGATTTTAATTCAGACATCAAAACATAATATAATATTGATTAAAAACAATCCAGTTCTTGGGCTGATGGAGAAGAACAGCAGGAAACGGAGCAGTTTTCTTTTTTCCCGTGTCGTCTTGCTGAATAAAGATGTCTGTCCTGACAACATTTCCTGATCGCTTACAGTTTTTTAATGAGAATATGTCGTAATGACTTATGCATGTCATATCAATCCATCATTTCTGTTAGTGTGTGTTTAACGGGGCAGGTTATTATGAGCGAGTGGCGCTTGTGCAGCGTGTCAGCCCTGAGGGAGGCTGTTTCTCCTGCTCTCAAACACAGAGACGTCACTCCTGCTGATGCTCTTCAGTGTGAATATTTCACAGAGCCTCTCCTGCCCATGAATAATGCATGACAGCGAAATATAGAATCTCTTGTACATACATGGAGAATTCTGTCTGTGTTTGTCCTCTTTTCATCTCTCTTTCCACATCCCACTCGCTCTGAATATTTCAGCGTGTTTTTTAAATATGTCTCTCTGGCTTCCCTCAAATGGGTTTGTGGAGTCTTTGCTGCTCTCACAAGCCGCGTAAATCATTAAAAAACCGCAACAACATAAAGATCCACCTTGAAAGGCAGGGAACAGGAACAAAGAGTAACGATCAGACTGCAGACGGCACAGCGTCTTTGCTGAACTCCTGTCTGAAAATCAAGATCGATCACTGGAGAAACTGTTTCTGATAACTAGACAAGCTATATCGCAGATCTAAATGGATCAATGAACTGCAATGTAGACACAGCTCATATCACAGTAAAATATGACAATTTCCTAGAACTTAGAAGGTTCATCTACTTAATTTCATTCAATAAACCTAAAAGTTATCATGCCTTAAAATCTGCCCATTTAGATTAAGTCAAACAAGATATCTTAAGATGTGTGCTATGCAAATGGTTCCCTTTAAATGTTCAGTCTTACATGCTTGATCTCATGTTTTCTATAAGAAGTGAACACCAAAAAAGGGGCCACAGCAGAATTCAGTGAAGGGATATATAGTGCAAATTCTTACATTTACTTAACAAATGCAATTTGAATATTAAGACACTATAGGGCAGCTGTTACCAATCATATTAATCAGTATAATCAAAATCCATCTTTGCACTGCAGAAGTGGCACAGAAGCTGCATCTAAAGTAGCATTTAGATGCATCTACACAGACTGTTTAATGCAGCTCAGAGATGCCATGAATGCGTTTACACTGCAGTTGCAATTGCCCGATATTTCAGAAATGGACTGCCCGAACTAAAACCGGACAGACTGGCCATCCTATGCACATTAAGAACAAAATACTTATTGCCTAAATTAATGACAATGTCATGTGAACACCTATCACATGAACACTCACGAGACAAAAGCAACAGAAAAAAGTCAAACACCGACCTCAACACTTGGTACATGACACACAAACTACTTACTTTAAACGGTCATGAGGAATCAAAATGTGATGTACTATAGCTTCAGGACTCAAAAAGCAAGCTGCAGAAATGTTTCATTATCTGTTTCCAACACATCGTGTCGTCAAACTGCCTGCCACATCAACAATTTAATGTTAAACATCTAGTTTAACATCATGGCCTCTATTGCTCATCCACTGCGGCCTCATAGACAAAATAAAAAGAAGAGAGCAGAACAAATGCTATTCCAACACAAATACAGATTATTAAGTTGTTCACAAAGGACGTGTTCTGTCTCAGTTTTTTTAATAGCAAGCATGAACTGAATGGACTTTCCTGACAGTTGTTAGCAATTCAGAAAGTAAATCTTTGAGTGTTATTTAATTTGATTATTTTATATACTGTCTTACAGCAAATCAGCAGTATTCATTCATAACTATAAAACAACACAAAGAATTACATCCATCTTTAGGCCCAACACATGAACACTGAGGACCTTTTTCACTTTAAAAAACCTTAACAGGCACACCTGTGAGCTCCTGAACCAAAGCGGGACAGAAAAACCATCCATCCGTCCACCAAAATCACTCAAAATACATTTAGGTGAAAAGCAGGTATCAATCAGCAGATTTATCATGCACTCAGTGACAATGGTTCAAACTATTTCCATCAAAATGACAAGAGACAAACAGCTGTCGGGAGCGTCAAAAATGAGTGTCAAGAAAACTGCTTCAATGTGAACTCAGTACACTAATTGCATTATTTTACAAATGCATCATGTAATGTGAATCGTCAGTTCATCATACGAATCCAGAAAACCGCAGAGAGCAGGGACTTACAGTCTGGACAGAGCCGCGTTCTTCTGAAACAGGAGCTCTGGAAGCTGGTGAAGCTGGTTTCTGTTCAGACGTCTTTGAGAAAAGAAGAAACAAACGCATTGACAGACTGAGCAAACACAAGACAACAGTGCTAGATCTGCATGTGGTTAGCAAGCCCATGATTAGGACACAAAATGGCTGATTCAGGCCTCGTAAGGAGGCGCCTTTGGAGGCTTAACGCTAGTTACTTCAGGGAAACTAAACCTGTAATAAGAAGATGCTTTAGATAATAACAGCAAACCTCCTAAAATATCTCGAAGAATGCTGGAAACTATTAAAATCAATAAGATTAGTTCAGCCACTTTGATATGTTCATATTTCTTTATGGTTGTTTTTGCAAGTTCTGGAATGTAATGTCTTCTTTAAAATAGGAAGGACAATCATTATTAAATAATACGTTTGCTGATTTTATATTGTTACAATATCAGTAGAGTATGTGTGTATGCTCTTTCTCCATGTTACCTGCGCCCAGAAATCCACGTTTAAATAAAGCAATAAGCCCCGTGAAGCCGTGGTTTACAGTGAATTTATAACAGCTAAGGGGCGTTGGTCGGGGAGTGCCTAAAACCCCCTTAGCTGTTATAAATTCACCGTAAACCACGGCTTCACGGGGCTTATTGCTTTTATAAAACGGCTATTCCATATACATAGTAAATAAAGTGTAATGATATAAATAAAAACAGTGTAGTTCCTCAGAATCAGTTGTGGTTGCTACAAAGTGGTTGCAGAGCAACACACAAACGTAAACAAAGGTGTGTGTTTGTAGAGTAATTTACAACAGTTTCGAACACGGCTCAGCCAATCAGAATCAAGCACCGGAACTCTCCGTCTTATAATGTACAGTACATAGTGGTTAAGGTCACCAAATATAAAGTGGGACCCATTTTTGTAATGGAAGAAGTGTTTACTCTTGAATAAAGTCCACTTCTGCTGTCTATCAGCAATGATCAGTGTCAAAATGATTGAGACAATCTATCAAATCAAAGAAGGCAGGCTTTACTGAATTCTCAATGCGATGCTTAATGGTGAAAAAGTGTGAGGTAAGATGAAGGTTATAGCTGATTTACAACAGAAATGTAAAACACGACATGAGTACAGGAATGCACACTATTCAATTTCGCCTTTATGAATTTTAATATATAACATATCATTTACATATAAGACATATTTGCCTAAAATATTTAGAAATGACATTTATACCATGCAGTCAGATCATATGACCCAGAGGCCTGTAAGGTGTGTGTTTGAGCCGTTTTCAGTGAACACTCACAGTCTCTCCAGCTCTCTCATGTCATCAAACGCGCCGCGCTCCACAGTCCCAATCTGGTTCTCCATCAGCTGCCTGTTTAGAGAAAGGACAAATCACAGGAAACGACTGAGATTTGAGGCGTGGAGCAGGAAAAGAGCTGGTGCTTGTGGACGAAGGCAGAATATACAAAACTACAGAAAAGGAGTTCTGTGAGCTTCATGCGGCTTTAGCACATTTGAGCACATTTACATCCAAAAGAACCAAAGCCTTAAAGTGTAGCTATGAACTGCTTAAATCGTCTTGATAAAATGCCGTTTGTGGGTCTTTCATTGCATTGAGTTTGACAGATGTCTTTTTTTCAAACAACAGGTGAGTGGTTCACGCCAGTGTTTGCTTTACAAAAGCCTACATTGCAAAATATAGTGAAGAGAAATAGTTTCATGGTGCATTTTCGATGTGATTTAGTGAAATAATATAGGGCCCATGCTTGTGTTTTCACGGCACCGCTCTGCCTACACAAGCACTGTGAAGAGAGTTCCCTCGGAAAGACATTTAGGACAAACTGGCTTTAATGCAGTGCCAGGATATGTGTCTGCCCTTGAGATTCTGAGGATGTCAAACAGAGCTTATACCTTCACAACAGTGTCAACCCATCAAAATCCCACACATGCTTTAACAAGAAAGAAAGAAAGAAAGTGAAATATGACATATCAAATGTAGAGCAACTTACAAAACCCGAAGATACTTGAGTCCAGAAAAGTCATTTCTGTTGATGCGTGTGAGATTGTTTCCATTCAGTTCCCTACAAAATGAAACATATGTTATTTGTAAATCTATTGTCACTACAGGTATGCATATAACATTGCTGTAATGACTTATGCTCAACAAGTGTCAAGTATATACATACACTCTAACAGTACAAGAATCACTGGACATTAATACATAGTCAAGCAGCCCGAGGGTGAATAAATATGATTTCAACTCTTAAAGACAATTTATCAAATAATGTGCAATGAGTTGCAATTGACTGAGTAATGCATAACAGTTCAGAATGTTATTACATATACAGTTTGCCGCTGAAAAATACTGTGTGGGTTCTTTGCAAATGTCTGCTCATTATCGGGAACATGTGTTTCTTTTTTTTGTTGTAAACCTCTTCCCCAATCACTGAGAGAAACACACACTCGCACAAATCTCCCATGAATACTGGATACAATGTCATGCACTTTCTATTGGTTCTAATGACCACTCCTGGGAGCGCAGCGAAACAGAGATGGAGAGATTGCAGACAGATGTATGCACAGGTGCACAGCCAAATAAATAACGGGCTGCTATTCATCGGATCTCCTGATATGTAGATGTTCTGCGTATTATTTAGTTTTGGAGTTCAGCCTTTCTGGTTTCTCTTTCTTTAAGAGCTGGTGGCAAACATACTGAAGAGAAGACTCCACAAGAAGAAACCAGCTGAACTGTCCCATATATCAGACTCCAATGAACCAATCAACTTGCCTAAACTTACTTCGTCTACTTGAAATAAGCAGCACCTGTGACAGTCAAGACTTCAGAAGATCAGAAGATTCATCCTGGAGCTCAGGGTTTTCAGTCTCAATCCTTCAAGTCTCCTCCAAAGTAGAGTAGTGACCAAATCACATCCTAACAATCCATACGTTGCAATACGTATCTAATAATAAACTGATAAGAAGACTTGTAGTGGATTTTGCTTGTTTGGATACAAAGCCATGGATGCAAGAAAATAACCAACAAAACAGCTAGTAGCAGGACCAAATAAAAGCAAATGGATTGCATGAATTGAACATTTCATCATAAGAAACATTTGAGTACGAATTAGCTTTTTTTTTTACTTTATTTTACAATTCTCGTCAGGAGAGAGCAAGAGCTATCTTGCTCTCTAGCTTTAATCAGTATAAATCTACAGGTATGTAATGGATATAATAATAATTTAATACCTTGAACATTTGCTGGTTAACTTATACAACTTGTGCACTTTGTAATAATTTCAAACGAAACATTTTACACTGAAATAATTTGAAATCACATTTAATAATCTTTTGTCTTGTATTAAAGTACACTTATTTTGATGTGTTGACTAACATGCTAAATCACACGTACAGTAGCTATGATTTTAACTGTTGTATGCAATTTGATATTACATATAATTAATTTAATATATATTTAAATCACAAACTCCTTACAAAGCTGTAATGAAAACATATTTTCATACAAGTTTCGATAGAAGTTGCATTAAAATATATTTTAATTTAAATGCTTTAACCATTAAACATGACCCAAAATAATTCTGAAATTACATATAAAGATGTACTAAATCCTCACTTAAGTGGGTCATAAAGCACTGTTTTGCATTATATATAAATTGAAACTATAATAATGTATCATTTAATTAGTTAAGTGTTCAAAAATTGTCCAAAAAAGTTGAGTGTTCATTCATTTCACTCTTAAGTATATTGTTTTAAAATGATTATTTCCATAATAAATACTCTTTTTAAAAGTATGCTAAAGTATCTTTTTCGCAATGACAATGGCTCATATTTCTTTTGCTGTGTGACATTTAGCTCATTCACAAAAACCTATGCGAGGTTAAGTGGAGTTCACTTTTAGGGTCTAACGGGCAAGATTCAGCTCACTTGTGTTGGTCGCAATGTAAAATCTCTTTTCAGAAACAAAATGTCTCATTGACACTTTCATTGAACTTTAATTATACTTGTAATTGGATCATCCTAAACACATCTTAATAGCAGGTCTAAAAGGCCTGATTAGATAAGCTAAGGCAAGTCTTGTGATGGCTAATTAGGCCTGACGAAGGTCTTACATGCCTTCAGGAGACTCTGTTAAAGCACTGGAAGCGGATCAGAAGCATCAGCATCGATCTTTATCCAGATCAGCAGGATGATTTACTTTATACTCAGAAATTGTTAGTAAATGTCACAAATAGTTACAAAGAAACTGCAAGTAACACTTGTATTATTGCAAATTAAACGTGAACTTTCGAATGAGAAAGACTGAAATTGATTTTTTTTTTCTTGAAAAACATACTCCGATGATCTTAGTTTTATTTTCAGCTTAGAAAGATCTTTTTTTTTTTTTACAGTGCACGTCAACTGCGATGAAAGTGGGAAAAGTTAAAATGCACCAGTAGGTTTTAGCAATCAATAAACTCTAAAGTCATGCACTATACGAATGTGTAACTAAATGTGTAAAAAAATGTGAAACTATTATGTGCTTACCATAAATAAACCCTTCTCACAGGTCACTGCGTATGATTGAGGAGTTCTCTATAAGGTAAACCTTAAAGGAATGCATGCAAGTCATCAAGCTCAAGTCAATTATGTTCTAATGAACACAGTCCCTGTGAGTAAAACATAAAGCGCTCATTACAGCTCATTCAGACCACTAAAAACCTGACTGTGATTTGAGTTGAAAGAGCAAACTCTACTCCTGGCAAAGCGCCACAACCATTTCTGCCATAACACAGCTGAGTTAGGGAAAAAAAAAGCAACCGCTCATTATCCAGCTAATGAATTAAAAGAGAGAAAAAAAGCACATTTCACAGAAACCCTTTGATGCTCTAACGCAGGCCAGTTTTGGAGCTTTAACGAGTCTGATCCATCAAGCAGCCTAATTCTTCTGAATGGTTTGCAAGGTACGTTCTCGGGTAGAGGTTTTCACAAGGGGCACCCTGAAACGTCCTCACGTAGTTGCAAATGAAAGGTCAAGAGGTTAATCAACGGAGGTGTATAAATGGCTCCTTGATCCCTCCATTTAAATCAGGGAAATTTCACCTGCACCGAATCACAAGCTAGGTTTCTGCTGAATTTCCTCTGCTACATTTGGAGACTCAGTTTAGGACAAAAAAAATTAATATTCAAAAATTCATTTGAAAAACATTTATTTCATGCTAAGTATACTACAAATACATTAACATATTTATGTGCTTAATAAAAATACCCTGCTATTGTACTTTTAGTATACTAAACTGCTATACTTAAAGTCTGCTAAATATGAACAACTAATTTTGTGCTTAATGCACTTTAATTGTGCTTTAGTCCAACTAAAGATATAGTTGTATAGTTGCTTGAGCTAAAGTGGAACTATTGCAAGTTTACTTCAGGTACACTTTAAATATCTGTATTTATATATAGTACAGTATCTCACAGAAGTGAGTACACCCCTCACATTTTTGTAAATATTTTATTATATCTTTTCATGTGACAACACTGAAGAAATGACACTCTGCTACAATGTAAAGTAGTGAGTGTACAGCTTGTATAACAGTGTAAATGTGCTGTCCCTCAAAATAACTCAACACACAGCCATTAATGTCTAAACCGCTGGCCACAAAAGTGAGTACACCCCTAAGTGAAAATGTCCAAATTTGGCCCAAAGTGTCAATATTTTGTGTGGCCACCATTATTTTCCAGCACTGCCTTAACCCTGACGTTTGATCTCAGGCACAGCAGCTTCCGACGTGTGTATAAATAGATGCACTAGCATAGATAAAATAAGAAGGGTCGAGTCTCTGGACATCTGAAAATGAATGCAGGGTACATATAAAATGATGGAGATTATTCATTTAAAGAGCAGAGAGACTTATGCGTCTCGTAACACATGAAAAATCGGTCTACATTAAACTCATATGCCAGCCGCGTGATGTCTGCACATCAGAAAACCTAGAGAGAGCTTGAGGGGGGGGGTGTTTACTTTTACACGCACTAACGTCATTAATGGCGTAACCCGTGTGAGCACACCTTTACCACTAGTTGTCTGGCACATGCATACATTTACATAAGCCACATTCCCAGGCAGAAAGCCAGAAAATGTTTGGTCTGGTGACGGCCTGAGCATGTGTTTTAGGTCTGAAGTGCAGGTTAATGGGGAAACCTTGTGGGGTGAGGAGAAGCGGTGACTATAAAATGACTCTGGTTGAAAGAATGAACGGAAAAGGGAAAGTTCTCAACAGCTGAAAGAGTGATAGGAAGTTTCCCTCCTCCCGCAGCATGTGTCAACACACGGACGCATCTGATCATGTCTGATCGTACCTGTGCCTCATTGAGCTATTGTTCTCATTCAGTTCCTCTTGGTAATGATGCAGACCCCCCATCAACACCCACACACATGCACGCACATGCAGATGGATGTAACGTGTCTACTCACAGCCGCTCTGTGTTTCGGGGTATGTTCCTGGGCATGGTTTTGAGCCCCAGCCCATGGCACAGTGTGAACAGCACAAACCACGTGGAATCTGATCTTTTCAATTCCGATTTGTGCCAGTTCCATATGTGGTACTAAAACCGATACACGCCAGATGTTTTGCAATGCGACCGCAGTGTGAACAGTCATGTCAGATTTCATGCAACTTTTACATCACTCTAGATCGACATTCATCATAATTCCGTGCTGACGGGAGACACTTCAAAGATTTTACATACCCACACTTATCAAGACAGTTGTGAATGGTAATCAGTGGAAGTGTGATCTGTCAGAACTCATAAGCATTACAGTGACAACTCTATATACAAGCAAAACATGAGGGCTCGTATCATAAAAGTTTCAAAACTCTGCTGTCTTTTGTCACATCCATGTCATAATTTCGCATGCTTCTGCAGCAGATCACACTATAAATAAATGCATAATCGCTTACTTTATGTCCTCCGTGTTTACTTCCGTATGACAGCGCGCTGCACAAGTGTTGCCAAATCCACAGTTTCCCCACGGAATTGGGCTACTTTTTCCACTGTTTCCGTGGGTTGTTTTTCAACATCGTGGGTTGACGCGACACCACTAATGTGATATTTACTCCCCTGAACATGGTTGGGCTAGTTTTGGACTAGTTTTGAGAAGCAATTGGACGGATTTTGTTGTGAAAACCTGTTCGTATCGTTCTTTTGCGCATGCGGGCCAGATCAGAACCATGATCTGTTCACACTGTAAATCTGATATTGGGCACATTTAAAACAACAATGTGAAGAGCCATAAAACAGAATCGGATCTGAGGAAAAAAAAATCAGAATTGAGCACTAAGGCTCGCAGTGTGAACGTAGCTTTAGGCTTACAGCCTGAACGTAGCCCTTGTTGAATTTCTTGTTTCTTGTAGTTTCATTGTTGATTTCATTGTTGAGTTCATCTTGATTGTCTCCCCAGGTGTTCCTTGTTACCTTGTTTGACCCTGTGTAGCTATACATTATAAGCTTTAGTTTTTCCTCAGTCAGGTCTTGTTCATTCATGGCCGTCTCATGTTTGTGCCCAGTTCTGTTTTCTCATATTTTGTTTCCTGGGTTTTTCCAGGATTTTGTTTATTAGTATAATAATCTTAACCTGCATTTAGATCCAGCTCTCCTTGGTTTCATCCCTCTCCTTGGAGTTCATCCTTGTGACAGAAGACCACAAAAATGGATTCAACAGTTTGACTCGTGGGCTCATGGCAAGGGACCAAATCTATAGAGGACTACAACGAGGTGTTCAGTGACCTAGTTCGTAGTGTGGACTGGGAGGAACTGGTGCTAAAGGCCTTGTTTAGGGTTGGACTTAATGAGCTGATAAAGTCCTGTTTACCGAAAGACAAGTTTGTTCACTGTCAGGAACAATTAATTAATTATGCTCTCTGGCTCAGTTTCTAGTCCTACACCGTGGGTTGTGTCACGGCTCCCAGCACTCCACTGCCAGAGGAGGCTCCCTCATGCATGCGCCTCAACAAGGCTCCAAGGAGGAGAAGGTCTCGTGCCAGTGGAGATGGAGACCACGGTGGAGCCGGCAGCGTCATCGGTCCCTTCTTCTTTCCAACATGATTTCCACCTCTGCCTTGGTCCTTTGCTCTGTTGGCTCTGCCTTGGTGAACCAGGTGGACCTCTAGTCATTTGTAATAATTGCGAAGGGTTGTCTGTGATCTTAATCCCGTGCGAATTGGCCATGTCTGTAATTTGTAAAGTAAAAATTCCCTCACAAATGACCTACCATATTTCACCGAACACTCAGTGTTTTGATAGTATTTTGGGTGCTGGGTCATATCGCTATACACCATACAGCTATGCAATTTGTAGAAAGACAAAACAGAAAACCATCAGTAGAGCGAAAACAAAAAGAATGAATAGATGGAGATGGATGGCATGTATAGTAGCTTGCGGTAAGGAATATTCTTCTGTTTATGATAAACTGCTCAAAAAAATTAAAGGAACACTTTGAAAACACCTCAGATCTCAATGGGGAAAAATATCATGCTGGATATCTATACTGATATGGACTGGGTAATGTGTTAGGAACGAAAGGATGCCACATCATTTGATGGAAATGAAAATTATCAACCTACAGAGGGCTGAATTCAAAGACACCCCGAAAATCAAAGTGAAAAAATGATGCAGCAGGCTAGTCCATTTTGCTGAAATTTCATTGCAGCAACTCAAAATGGTACTCAGTAGTTTGTATGGCCCCCATGTGCTTGTATGCAAGCCTGATAACATCTGGGCGTGCTTCTAATGAGACGACGGATGGTATTTCCTCCCAGATCTGGACAATCACTGAGCTCCTGGACAGTCTGAGGTGCAACCTGGCGGCGTCGGATGGACCGAAACATAATGTCCCAGAGGTCTTCTATTGGATTTAGGTTAGGCAAGCGTGGGGGCCATTCAATGGTATCAATTCCTTCATCCTCCAGGAACTGTCTGCATACTCTCGCCACATGAGGCCGGGCATTGTCGTGCACCAGGAGGAACCCAGGACCCACTGCACCAGCGTAGGGTCTGACAATGGGTCCAAGGATTTCATCCCTATACCTAATGGCAGTCAGGGTGTCCATTGTCTAGCCTGTAGAGGTCTGTGCGTCCCACCATGGATATGCCTCCCCAGACCACCACTGACCCACCACCAAACCAGTCATGCTGAATAATGTTACAGGCAGCATTACGTTCTCCACGGCTTCTCCAGACCCTTTCACGTCTGTCACATGTGCTCAGGGTGAACCTGCTCTCATCTGTGAAAAGGACCCTGTCCAGGTCTCCCAGAGTAACTGTTGGTCTCCTGGAATCTCCCCCATGCTCTTGAGACTGTGCTGGGAGACACAGCAAACCTTCTGGCAATGGCACGTATTGATGTGCCATCCTGGAGGAGTTGGACTGCCTGTGCAACCTCTGTAGGGTCCAGGTCGCCTCATGCTTAGGGTGGCCATATGTGCCATTTATACGGGACACGTCCTGGCCAGGATTTTTCGAAAACCAGCGATTCGAAAGCATAAGGAGCCGTCTGCTCTGCTCTCTATAGCTCTCGTGAATGTCATACAACAATCAATCTGCACAATGCAAACAGCCAAAACCTGGATATTTTAGGCAATATAAAAATCCTGACAAGGCCCCGTAAAAATGACCTGTACGGTCACCCTACTCATGCTACCAGTAGTGACACTGACCCTAGCCAAATGCAAAACTAGCGTAAAACAGTCAGAAAAGAGGAGTAGGGGAAAAAATGTCAGTGGGATCCACCTGTAAAACCTTTCCTGTTTTGGGGGTCGTCTCATCGTCTCATTGCTAGTGCACCTGTTGTTAATTTCATTAACACCAAAGCAGCTGAAACTGATTAACAACCCCCTCTGCTACTCTGCTACTTAGATCAATATCCCAGGAGTTTAATTGACTTGATGCTCTACTCTGATTAAAATGTGTTCTTTTAATTTTTTGGAGTAGTGTATATAATTTTACGCAAAGCATTGACATCATATCTGGGTGATAAGTCAGTAAATTCGACTAAAACCACAGGCTTAGCTTATCCCGTGCAAATGCGCCACATGAAATTGAGATGTGGGGTGTAATTTCTAAATCACACGAGGTCCTCAGATAATACTAATCCCGTGCGAATAGGGCTTTAGTCCCCCACTCTGCCTAAGTTGTATACTCCATCAGCTCCATCTCTGCCTTGGTCTCCTTCTCCAATGGCTTCACATTGGCCCCCTGCTCTGCCCTGGTGGTGTTCTCCATGTTATCCTGCTCTGCCAGCTCCTCCCTTCCACCTCATGGACCTGACCCTCCATCTCTACCCCTAGTGCACATCCACCTCCCACCTGGTTTTAATGTAGTGTCTGGAATTCTCTCCTTAATGGTGCGGCTCTGTTACTTTCTGTTCTTTAATTTTTGTCTGGACTTTAATATTAAAGTTCTTTTTTTCCCTTGGTTTCCTATTTTCTGTTCCAGTTTTTAGTCCCTTTGAACTATCATTGTTGATTTGTTCCCCTTGATTGTCTCTCCAGGTGTTCCTTGTTACCTTCCTTGCCCTTGTGTATACAGTAAAAGCTTTAGTGTTTCCTGTCTCCCTTGTGGGGTCCTTTCCTTTCGTGGACATCATGTGTGTGTGCTCAGTTCTGTTTTCATGTATATTGTTTCCTTGTTTTTTGAATTTGTATTTTGCTTAGTAGTATTATTCATTTTTAATCTGGACTTGGATCCAGCTCTTCTTGGTTTCTAAGTTTATCTTGTGACACTGAGACCATTCCTCCATTTAATTGCATTGCGAGGTTTCTGTTCACACCAAATCTAGC
>NW_015505219.1:451765-454400 GCF_001515645.1 Sinocyclocheilus grahami | reverse complement strand
ACGTTCTCCACGGCTTCTCCAGACCCTTTCACGTCTGTCACATGTGCTCAGGGTGAACCTGCTCTCATCTGTGAAAAGGACCCTGTCCAGGTCTCCCAGAGTAACTGTTGGTCTCCTGGAATCTCCCCCATGCTCTTGAGACTGTGCTGGGAGACACAGCAAACCTTCTGGCAATGGCACGTATTGATGTGCCATCCTGGAGGAGTTGGACTGCCTGTGCAACCTCTGTAGGGTCCAGGTCGCCTCATGCTTAGGGTGGCCATATGTGCCATTTATACGGGACACGTCCTGGCCAGGATTTTTCGAAAACCAGCGATTCGAAAGCATAAGGAGCCGTCTGCTCTGCTCTCTATAGCTCTCGTGAATGTCATACAACAATCAATCTGCACAATGCAAACAGCCAAAACCTGGATATTTTAGGCAATATAAAAATCCTGACAAGGCCCCGTAAAAATGACCTGTACGGTCACCCTACTCATGCTACCAGTAGTGACACTGACCCTAGCCAAATGCAAAACTAGCGTAAAACAGTCAGAAAAGAGGAGTAGGGGAAAAAATGTCAGTGGGATCCACCTGTAAAACCTTTCCTGTTTTGGGGGTCGTCTCATTGTTGCACATCTAGTGCACCTGTTGTTAATTTCATTAACACCAAAGCAGCTGAAACTGATTAACAACCCCCTCTGCTACTTAACTGACCAGATCAATATCCCAGGAGTTTAATTGACTTGATGCTCTACTCTGATTAAAATGTGTTCTTTTAATTTTTTGGAGTAGTGTATATAATTTTACGCAAAGCATTGACATCATATCTGGGTGATAAGTCAGTAAATTCGACTAAAACCACAGGCTTAGCTTATCCCGTGCAAATGCGCCACATGAAATTGAGATGTGGGGTGTAATTTCTAAATCACACGAGGTCCTCAGATAATACTAATCCCGTGCGAATAGGGCTTTAGTCCCCCACTCTGCCTAAGTTGTATACTCCATCAGCTCCATCTCTGCCTTGGTCTCCTTCTCCAATGGCTTCACATTGGCCCCCTGCTCTGCCCTGGTGGTGTTCTCCATGTTATCCTGCTCTGCCAGCTCCTCCCTTCCACCTCATGGACCTGACCCTCCATCTCTACCCCTAGTGCACATCCACCTCCCACCTGGTTTTAATGTAGTGTCTGGAATTCTCTCCTTAATGGTGCGGCTCTGTTACTTTCTGTTCTTTAATTTTTGTCTGGACTTTAATATTAAAGTTCTTTTTTTCCCTTGGTTTCCTATTTTCTGTTCCAGTTTTTAGTCCCTTTGAACTATCATTGTTGATTTGTTCCCCTTGATTGTCTCTCCAGGTGTTCCTTGTTACCTTCCTTGCCCTTGTGTATACAGTAAAAGCTTTAGTGTTTCCTGTCTCCCTTGTGGGGTCCTTTCCTTTCGTGGACATCATGTGTGTGTGCTCAGTTCTGTTTTCATGTATATTGTTTCCTTGTTTTTTGAATTTGTATTTTGCTTAGTAGTATTATTCATTTTTAATCTGGACTTGGATCCAGCTCTTCTTGGTTTCTAAGTTTATCTTGTGACACTGAGACCATTCCTCCATTTAATTGCATTGCGAGGTTTCTGTTCACACCAAATCTAGCTCTGTTTCCCCCCCCCCCCAAAAAAAAGCTCTGTTTTTGTCTCATTTGACTATAGGATCCAGTCCAGCTGAAAGTTTCAGTAATGTCTGGCAAATTGTGGATGTATGAGTATGTTCTTTGAAGAAATCAAAGGCTTTATATGGCAAACAAGCTGTGGTTATGTAGGTGCTGTCTAATTATAGTTGATGAGACTTTTTGACCTCAATACCTAACTAACATCTGCTACTGTTGAAGTTTGTTTGGCCACTCAAACATCCTCCTCTCTGTGTGTGGGGCTGTTATGCGCTTGATATTATGAAGGCGATGATTGCGCAACATTTAAATGAGATTCGACTGTTGCAGTGGGTGCAAATAGCAGAGGCAGCCAATGGGAGTCTCTCATTTATTAGTGAGAGCGCAGTGTGTAATTTACAAACAAGAAAATACAAACACAGAGGGAAAACAAGAGTGTCACCAAAACAAAAGGTGCGTCCCAAATCGCTTACTTATGCACTATTCTATGACGTTTTGTAGTATAAACAGTGCGAGTAGTGCATTCACATTGAAAATTCCAAAACCGAAACCTAGGGCCAGTTGTTCAAAAAACGTAATCTGAATCTTACTTTTCTGTTGGTTTTTCAAAGCAAAATTGGATTGATTCACAATGATCCAGATACACACTTCTTCAGATTACCACATTTGGATTATTAGTACTCTATGGAGCACCTATAGGGACATGCAGGGGCGTGTCTAGAGCATTTTAAATAGGGGGGCCAGTCGGGGGCCCTGGTTTAAAAGAGAGGGGGTGTGGGGTGTTTGCGGAATGATGTATGTTATAATACATCGTGTACACTCACTAAACAAAGAGTGACAGCTTTTTAGTGGTTATGAGCACTCTTTGCAAGCTTTCTAGTCAATAATCCATTTAAAATGTAGCCTAGAACTTTGTTTTTCGGCCACACACACGTTGCAAAGTTTCGGGAATGACGTCAGTATATTTATGCGGGATTCACTCTCTAAGTAGCAGTGATTGA
>NW_015505219.1:449385-450235 GCF_001515645.1 Sinocyclocheilus grahami | reverse complement strand
TACACTCACTAAACAAAGAGTGACAGCTTTTTAGTGGTTATGAGCACTCTTTGCAAGCTTTCTAGTCAATAATCCATTTAAAATGTAGCCTAGAACTTTGTTTTTCGGCCACACACGTTGCAAAGTTTCGGGAATGACGTCAGTGTATTTATGCGGGATTCACTCTCTAAGTAGCAGTGATTGACATAGTGATAACCATAGCAACAGACGGGACAAAATATGTGAAAATGTGCATTAAGACTAGAGCACCCTCACTCATTTCAGAAGCACCCTCAGTGATTATTTCTGGAACCTGGTTGATACGCTTTTATTGCAAAACTATATATAAAAACAACAAAATACAAATGCACTAAATAAAATAATTGAATAAATGCATATTTACAATTTAAGCACTTAACTAAAATAAGTAGGCTATTATACATAATACATAACTAGAGAAGGCTGACTATAATCAGCTTGCTTCCATTTAGTGAGATAAGCCTACTCCTCACCTGAATTAGAAAAAAGCTCTTCGTCTTCAGTGATGCAAAGACAACGTTTGAGCATGTACACGCAATATCTGAGCGAGAGCACAGCCAATTCATAAAAGAACAATATTTAAAAGCACACGTCCAGTTTTGTGTGAGTGAAGGAAATCTGCTTGGGAGTGGAGAGATTCGTCCTCGCGCACATGGATCGCGTAACATTATGCGCTCTCGATATGTGTTATTAAGATCACACTATAGAAACCGCCTAAAATTAAGCATAAAGAAGAGAAGAATGCGGCCCTAGGCAGCTGCCTACACATGCCAGGATCCGCCACTGCCAGATGCAGTTAGAAATTTACTAAAAACAAGCCTATCGCAAGACA
>NW_015505219.1:433914-448494 GCF_001515645.1 Sinocyclocheilus grahami | reverse complement strand
TAGGCTATTAATAAAATAAATAACTAGAGAAGGCTGACTATAATCAGCTTGCTTCCATTTAGTGAGATAAGTCTACTCCTCACCTGAATTAGAAAAAAGCTCTTCGTCTTCAGTGATGTGAAGACAACGTTTGAGCATGTACACGCAATATCTGAGCGAGAGCACAGCCAATTCATAAAAGAACAATATTTAAAAGCACACGTCCAGTTTTGTGTGAGTGAAGGAAATCTGCTTGGGAGTGGAGAGATTCGTCCTCGCGCACATGGATCGCGTAACATTATGTGCTCTCGACATTGTCATTAAGATCACACTATAGAAACCGCCTCAAATTAAGTATAAAGTATAAAGAAGAGAAGAAAGCGGCCCTATAGGCAGTTGCCTACACATGCCAGGATCCGCCACTGCCAGATGCAGTTAGAAATTTACTAAAAACAAGCCTATCGCAAGACATCTGGTAGGGGGGGCACCTGGGGTACCACGTAGACACGCCCTTGGGGACATGGTGATGGAAAAAAAAAAAGATAAAAAATATATATATGTCAATGCTTTTGCATTCACACAAGAAACTTTGCATTCGCTCATAAATAACTACTTTTGACTGGTTAATCTCTGATGATTGTGCTACAAACAGTGATTAAAAAAAACACTTTAAATTAAATATAATATTTTTGTTTGTTAGTGACAGCTGTTTGGGGGTTATTTTATGGCACCAATTAAATTTTTTTTACTTTACTGTTGTCACACCTTCATTCCACGTGGACTTTTTCAGCACTGTTTTCCCTGAATTACTTTGCTGTTATGGACACTCATTAGTTTCATCTGTACTCTATTACTCTATGTACTCTACTGTTTCAGTTCTTAGTTGTCATCTCTACGTGCTGTGGTGCTTCTTCTCTGCTGGATTTACACTGATTAGATTATTAAAGATTGCCTATTTGCCTGAATCTTCTTCTTCGTGTGTGTTTATTCAGCCCACCGGTGACAACTGTAGGCTACTGAAAGGCTTAAGAAGCTTAATGTCTACCTGTCTAATGTCTGCGTATACAGTACATGTTACAAGTGTTGTATTTTTGGTCCAGTAAGTTTTATTACATTTCTGTTCCTAAAATCCGCCCTTCTACTGGGATCAGTATAATCCATTATGTTATTATTTTTTTGGATCAAATGTATCCCAATCTTACTAAAACGTTTTGAACAACACAAACTGACAATTTGATCCAGATCAAACCCAAGATTAGATTTTGTGATCTATTCTGACTTCAGAATTCTGTTATTCTTTTGAAAAACACATTTTCTGATTGCTTTTGAACAACTGGCCCCATAATCCTAACCCGGGGTAAAGATTGAATAGAATGAAACTTGAAAACATTGAAAATCATAACCCAGTATTCTGTAAACCTAAGGGTTACAATGGCCTGGGTTTAACTTTTTTAAGTGTGAAAAGCACAATATGGCATTTACACTGTACTGCACACTGTGGTACGTTTGCTGTGTGCTTTTTCGTGTTTTGCTTATATTTATATGCCTGATGAAGGTCATGGGACCAAATCGTTGTGAATTAATCTATTTTTGGATACGTTTTGAAATACTGATAGTGTATTCATTCATCAGTGCTTTGATTATTTTGTTTGTAAAATGTTTTGACCTCAGTCGTTCACAACCTGCAAGTGTTGGTTTTCAAAATACCTTCTTCCTCACGGCAGGTCGCGTTCAGGCTCGTTTTCAGTGTATTGTAGGTAAATATTCCCCTTTATCTGGCATTTTTGTACTCTGTGTTCGTATCGTGTTTTATATACAGTGTTGGGGGTAACGCATTACAAATAACGTGAGTTACGTAATCAGATTACTTTTTTCAAGTAACTAGTAAAGTAACGCATTTTCGTCTTCAGTGATGCAAAGACAACGTTTGAGCATGTACACGCAATATCTGAGCGAGAGCACAGCCAATTCATAAAAGAACAATATTTAAAAGCACACGTCCAGTTTTGTGTGAGTGAAGGAAATCTGCTTGGGAGTGGAGAGATTCGTCCTCGCGCACATGGATCGCGTAACATTATGTGCTCTCGACATTGTCATTAAGATCACACTATAGAAACCGCCTCAAATTAAGTATAAAGTATAAAGAAGAGAAGAAAGCGGCCCTATAGGCAGTTGCCTACACATGCCAGGATCCGCCACTGCCAGATGCAGTTAGAAATTTACTAAAAACAAGCCTATCGCAAGACACCTGGTAGGGGGGGCACCTGGGGTACCACGTAGACACGCCCTTGGGGACATGGTGATGGAAAAAAAAAAAGATAAAAAATATATATATGTCAATGCTTTTGCATTCACACAAGAAACTTTGCATTCGCTCATAAATAACTACTTTTGACTGGTTAATCTCTGATGATTGTGCTACAAACAGTGATTAAAAAAAAACACTTTAAATTAAATATAATATTTTTGACATGGTGATGGAAAAAAAAAAAGATAAAAAATATATATATGTCAATGCTTTTGCATTCACACAAGAAACTTTGCATTCGCTCATAAATAACTACTTTTGACTGGTTAATCTCTGATGATTGTGCTACAAACAGTGATTAAAAAAAACACTTTAAATTAAATATAATATTTTTGTTTGTTAGTGACAGCTGTTTGGGGGTTATTTTATGGCACCAATTAAATTTTTTTTACTTTACTGTTGTCACACCTTCATTCCACGTGGACTTTTTCAGCACTGTTTTCCCTGAATTACTTTGCTGTTATGGACACTCATTAGTTTCATCTGTACTCTATTACTCTATGTACTCTACTGTTTCAGTTCTTAGTTGTCATCTCTACGTGCTGTGGTGCTTCTTCTCTGCTGGATTTACACTGATTAGATTATTAAAGATTGCCTATTTGCCTGAATCTTCTTCTTCGTGTGTGTTTATTCAGCCCAACGGTGACAACTGTAGGCTACTGAAAGGCTTAAGAAGCTTAATGTCTACCTGTCTAATGTCTGCGTATACAGTACATGTTACAAGTGTTGTATTTTTGGTCCAGTAAGTTTTATTACATTTCTGTTCCTAAAATCCGCCCTTCTACTGGGATCAGTATAATCCATTATGTTATTATTTTTTTGGATCAAATGTATCCCAATCTTACTAAAACGTTTTGAACAACACAAACTGACAATTTGATCCAGATCAAACCCAAGATTAGATTTTGTGATCTATTCTGACTTCAGAATTCTGTTATTCTTTTGAAAAACACATTTTCTGATTGCTTTTGAACAACTGGCCCCATAATCCTAACCCGGGGTAAAGATTGAATAGAATGAAACTTGAAAACATTGAAAATCATAACCCAGTATTCTGTAAACCTAAGGGTTACAATGGCCTGGGTTTAACTTTTTTAAGTGTGAAAAGCACAATATGGCATTTACACTGTACTGCACACTGTGGTACGTTTGCTGTGTGCTTTTTCGTGTTTTGCTTATATTTATATGCCTGATGAAGGTCATGGGACCAAATCGTTGTGAATTAATCTATTTTTGGATACGTTTTGAAATACTGATAATGTATTCATTCATCAGTGCTTTGATTATTTTGTTTGTAAAATGTTTTGACCTCAGTCGTTCACAACCTGCAAGTGTTGGTTTTCAAAATACCTTCTTCCTCACGGCAGGTCGCATTCAGGCTCGTTTTCAGTGTATTGTAGGTAAATATTCCCCTTTATCTGGCATTTTTGTACTCTGTGTTCGTATCGTGTTTTATATACAGTGTTGGGGGTAACGCATTACAAATAACGTGAGTTACGTAATCAGATTACTTTTTTCAAGTAACTAGTAAAGTAACGCATTACTTTTTAATTTACAAGAGTTACTTTTTCAAATACGTAACGCAAGTTACTTTTTTTCCCAATTTATTGACTGGCAGCTCTCCTGTCCCCATGCTGAGACAAATCAGAAGATGTTACTGTAGTTCTGAAATAAATATGAATATGCATTAATTCATCTCACTCACAAAAAACACACCAATTCAGTATTCCTCAAAATAAATAAAAATAATGCAACTCAGAATATGACTGTTCCATGTTCCAAATAGTTGTATCTCGGCCGAATATTCATAACAAACCATACATCAATGGAAAGATTATTTATTCAGCTTATTCATGATGCATAAATCTCAAAATTTCAAAAAATTGACCCTTACGACTGGTTTTGTGCTCCAGGGTCACATATGTTAGGATCGGACAATATTTGAAAATCTGGAATCTGAGGGTGCAAAAAAATCTAAATATTGAGAAAATCATCTTTAAAGTTGTCCAAATTAAGTTCTTAGCAATGCATATTACTAATCAAAAATTAAGTTTTGATGTATTTACGGTTGGACATTTACAAAATATCTTCATGGAACATGATCTTTACTTAATATCCTAATGATTTTTGGCATAAAGGAAAAATTTATAATTTTGACCCATGCAATGTATTGTTGGCTATTGCTACAAATATACCCCAGCGACTTAACACTGCTTTTGTGCTCCAGGGTCACATATTGCCAGGATTTGAACCTGACAGCTCAATGCTCTGCACATGTTGTATGTCTTTCTCTCTCCTAACCAGCTAATGTTCATGTGTGTTAAATCAGAGAGAGGCATAGAAAATGTGCAGCAGCGGTGTGATGCCTTTAACGTTACAGTCGGTTCTTGCTTGACATCGAAGCGATCAGCCTGTGTGATTAAACTCTCAGCCTTCACATCTGCTCGTGTTTTCCAGATGTTCCTGACTGTGTACCTCAGTAACAATGAGCAGCATTTCACAGAGGTGCCCATCACGCCCGAGACGGTGTGTGGAGACGTGCTGGAGCTGTGTAAGGAGCCGGGTGAGGCCAGCTGTCACCTGGCTGAAGTGTGGAGAGGCTCAGGTGAGAGCTCAGAGAAGAGTGGGGCATTCCTCACCCTCACCAGCCTCTGACCTGTGCCTTACAGATCAGATTTGAGCGCTTTCGCCTGGCTCCGCTTAGCGAGCCTCCACTGACTGCGCGCGCACCTTCCCAAAAGGACAAGACTTATACTTGTTGTGTTCGCCGTTGTACTATTCTTTGAAACAACAGGGGGCGACGAGGAGTAATTGTCCTCTAAAACCATCGGGAATCACCGGTCAGAAGAAGCCATTTGCCGGTACAAGATTTCTCGCGTGATGAATGAGTTGATGAATTAGTAATTTTTTATGTAGGGTGGGGCCAGGTGTCCCCTTGCTGAAGGTTGGGAGGGCCCAAGTGAGAGCTCAGAGAAGAGTGGGGCATTCCTCACACTCACCAGCCTCTGACCTGTGCCTTACAGATCAGATTTGAGCGCTTTCGCCTGGCTCCGCTTAGCGAGCCTCCACTGACTGCGCGCGCACCTTCCCAAACGGACAAGACTTATACTTGTTGCGTTCGCCGTTGTACTATTCTTTGAAACAACAGGGGGCGACGAGGAGTAATTGTCCTCTAAAACCATCGGGAATCACCGGTCAGAAGAAGCCATTTGCCGGTACAAGATTTCTCGCGTGATGAATGAGTTGATGAATTAGTAATTTTTTATGTACAAACTAATTAAAATAATCTTAAGCTTGTGTTTATTTTGCATCAAAACCAAGACAACTTTAAGCAAATAGTGTGTAATTAGTATCTAATTGAATTTTATTTCTATTTTTATACAATAAAAATAAAACGTACTTCAATTTAAAAGCCTTGGACAAACTATGCAAAAAAACCCTCTACGTTGTTTTCCCTCAAAGCGTTGAAAGTGCACCTGGTGGAGTTTGAACTTAACATCAACTGCTTCTGTTTCACACAAATGCCGGCACAGACGTGTATGTTCGGCTAGAGACGCTTTGAACTCGTGCATCTTCAGAAGCAGAGCTGCGCGGAAAGTTACACAAATGTCGTGCACACCGCCACGTGAAACGATGTTGCGCGCACTCAAAGCGAACTTCCGCCAACGTCGCGATGACGTCATAGTTGCCGCGCGTACCTAAGCGAACTTGCGGACGCGTTGAGTATAAATCAGCCTTTAGGCTATCGGGTGTTTCTGCAGTGCTGGTATCCGGGTAAACTTGCGACAGCAAGAAGCTTATGTTAAGCTATTGTTTAAGGCCATCAATTATCATGAGATATGTTTGCTGCTATGGGTCATCTGGTTATTGGTAATGCTATTTTCTTTAGGTCTGACTACTGCAACATGCCGTGCTTAAGCAAGCTACACACTGTTGCATAAGCTTCGAGAGTAT
Source organism: Sinocyclocheilus grahami (assembly GCF_001515645.1). Taxonomy (NCBI): domain Eukaryota; kingdom Metazoa; phylum Chordata; class Actinopteri; order Cypriniformes; family Cyprinidae; genus Sinocyclocheilus; species Sinocyclocheilus grahami. Next base: position 442,253 of record NW_015505219.1, on the reverse strand, counting down.
TGGTAAGGGTTGTCTACTACACTAATGCGGGTTATCAGATAGAGGACATGTATGTCAGTGAACGCTAATATCATGGGAGGCGACAACCTGTATAAACATGACTTGAATTATTGAGCTATATGCCGTGTTATGAATGCTAAGCTTAGGCTAGGCAGAATCTGCGATCTCTAAACCTGTCATTGCTTGCTCTACGGCTGCAGTACGCAGTGTTTGCTACAACTGGCAACTAGGCTGCAGTCTAGTGGATTCTGCATCTTAATTTCAGGTTGCTTTAAAAAGGGGCTTGCTGCTCTTTTTAAGAGAGCAGCAAGCCTCTTAAAAAGCCTTCTTCTTAATTGGCTGCTATTAAGAAGAACACCCCTTCGCTGCCACTGTCTTCCCGAAGGGGCTTGCTGCTCTTCTTGGCTGCTATTAAGAAGAGCACCCCTTTGCCGCCACGCTCCTTCCGTAAGGCATTCAGTTATTGCTATCAGCATTTTGGTTGCGGGGTTCAGCATATGGTTGTTTTGGGGGGTATTCTGCTCTCCCTGCTCCTATCCATGCTAGGCTGCGTGGATGGGCAGGGAGTGTTTGCCCAGAACAGAACCATTCCCCCAACCTAAAATGTATGCTAATCGTAAGTTATATTGACGATAGTGGTCCTGACAGAAATGGAGCGTAGCATTAGTTCTGGCAGGCCATGCTAGTCAAGCTTGCATCAGCTGACACTCAGCTGATCCACGTCTACCTATAGAATCACGACACCAATCATAATTCCCTTCATAAGTTCCCTTCAGTCATTATTCAGCAGCTATCGCTTCGCTCAGGAACTAATCACCCACCTCCATCCCCAGCTCCTCCTCTCGTCCAGGACTTTTCAGTGAATATATCATTGAGTCAGACCACTGAATCATGTTGTTAAAATAATCACGTAGAACATTAATGGTATCTGCTACATTTATCATTGATGTTGGAACCATTCCCCCAACCTAAAATGTATGCTAATCGTAAGTTATATTGACGATAGTGGTCCTGACAAAAATATATTTTCTCTACTGTAATAAAGGCTATGAATATCCTTAATTATTATGAAAGTACCCGAGGTGGTTTTAAGAACACAGATAAACTATACATTGTCGCAGTCAAGTGTTTGTCTTAATGTTTCATCATTCAAAGCGTTTCTATCTTCTTTTAATTCAGTTACAGTGCTAGCTGGATGCAGGGCTCTAGACTCATTCTTCCCACTGGTTGCTCTGCAGTGACTAACTTTCTCAGTTGGTTGCACGAGCATGATTTGGTCACACTTTTTTTTTTGCGCTTCAACATGGGATTAATCAATGCATGCTGGTGAATAGTTCTTCTCTTATTATAGCTGATAGCTATATATGGCAACAAAGTGTTTAACACTCAGTCCATTCTTTTTCATCAGTATTATTTGTGTTTTGAATTTTGCGTACGGGAGTTCCTCTTTTGCGGCATTATAAGTCAGGCTTCGGACGCTTTCCCTTTCGAATTCGCGAACTTGGTGTTGCGTTTTACAAGTAAAGATAATTGCCTGTTGCGCTTACATCTATACATTCACTTTTTAAGGCTAAAGCAAATGCTTGAAAGATGGATTCAATGGAATTGAAAAGCACAACAACAATAAAACAGTAGGCTACAATGACAAGCTAGCTTATGTAACATTTATTAACAATCGAATAAGACAAGGCACGGCGTACACCACATGCTGTATTCTATATTGACTAATAAATTACAGAACGTTTAGCAAACACTGAGGAATCAAATAAATAAAAAAATTAAAAGAAAGACTCCATAGTCTCCATAGCAAAGATAAGAAAGAGGCTTTTCAAAGTGAAAAGTAAAACTAAACTGGCTGTCGGTGACATTGTTGCATATTCACTTTCTCTGGTTTAAGTAGCGTTCTTTTACTTTAATCCTCCGTCTGCCATCGTTTCCTCAGTATTTGCGTCATTTGTTCCGTGGCGCTTTATGGAGAACGCTTTTGAGCAACGCAGACCATGCACTCACACAAATGTGACCATGACAAATTTTAACTTGCACATTCTCAAAAAATGTTTGCAAATGCGACCATTTTGGACGCAGTCTAGAGCCTTGTGGATGCCTTTGTCCATATAAGGGATTTGCTGGAGTGTCGTCATTCTTATTACTTCTGTGATGCATGTGTAGATTTTCTGCGCGAGGGCGCCCTCTGGCTTTCAGGATGAATGAAACAGACATTACGTGTGTTCATAGCAGGAAATAATGGCCAATCCATAAAAATAATACTACTCTCAAAAGAAATTTGAAGTAAACATATGATAATCCATGTTTTTCTACAGTGTATATACGTTTTTGGAGTTTTAATTGAAGTGTACTGGAGTGAGGGTAATCAAAAATATTTTCCAAGGTTGACAGGTCTGTAACAGTCACATCTTTAAACCAATTAAGTGCATTGCTAGAGCAACATCAGACTCCAGTTTCTAGCAAAGGAAACATCTGCTGTATCACACTGGCTGTGTGAAGCTCTGGGGAAGATTGTACTGCACTAAAATCAATGATGAAGATCTGTTCCAGCAGCGGCTGTCCTGTCTCTGTTATGGCTTGTGGGAATCCTGAATCCTTACCACACTTTTGTTCCATGAATACAGTAGATAGTGCTAAATAAAGGTTCCTTTTATTAACTGGATGTTGGATGAATGCATGTGTGTTTGTGTGACTGAATGCAGAGCGGGAGATAGGCGAGAGCGAGAAGATGATGGATCTGCTGCTGCAGTGGGGGCAGGAGAGGCCTGAGGTTCGCTTCTTTCTGCGTCGAGGAAAAGCACCCAACCTGCTGACAGGTAAGCTCTTACCGTAGTGTTTACTGCTGCCCAAGTACACGGAAGGATTCGTATATTCACTTCTGTCGCAGATAGTCTTGCATATATACTTAATCCAAAAAATGTTTACCTGAACCTCTGTGATCCCAAAACTCGGCCATACACACACTCTCTCTCACACACACACACACACACACACACACACACTCTCACACACTCATACACTCTCACTCACACTCACACACACACACACACTCTCACACAAACACATACACATAGGTGAGTTAAGTCAAAATGACTTAGGAATGTATCAGTGCTTGACAAAATATGATTTAATTTTTGTATTTAACATCCTTCAATTATTTAGCAACGGTCAACAGAAATGGCTGCCAACAACCAATCAAGTTGCAGCAGCTGATAAAAATAGCTGGTTATTATGAAGATTAATTACAGGTTGTCTATGTTTTACATAATCTTACATAATGAAATAATAATGATCTTACTTGCTCTGCCTTCTGGTGGTTTTACTACCATAACAGCTAGGCTCCAACAACTTTGGACAACAATTTTGGATAATATTTTTAAAACATTGCACAACTCTATAGTAAAATGTTTATCTCAGTCATTGCTTAAAGGGGTCATGAAATGAGAAATCAGAATTTTCCTGGATCTTTTGACATAAGAGGCCATTGTGCTATAGAAACAAACTCAATAACTTATGCATGAGTCAAAAATTTTTTTTACTGAAAGCAAGCTCCCAAAACTACAAATTTTCTGCTTTAGTGTTTTTATTACGTAACAGCCTGCACAGACACGGGTCAATGCCTCGCTGTCTGTCTGGCGTCGCTCACTGGTCCGTGCTTGTGAAGGGAGAGATTCTAACACGATCACATGGAATAAAAACAGATTTATGCTGAGTTTTTCAAATTTTGTGCATTTCTTAGTTGCAAAAAACGCTATTTCTGCTGCTCCTAAAGCGCCTCCTGCTGGCAGAGAATGAATTTACACTTTCAATAAGCCCGTTTGCTGTTTTATATTTACATTATATGCATGCATATTTCCCCCAGGGGAAGCTGCCACACATAGAGTGTAAGTCTGTGGGAAACACTGCAAGTAGTTAACTAGTTAAAAAATGTAAATAGTTAATCCTTCATATAAATGGCATGAGGCATTGTGACGTTTCCTACACTTGAGCATGTGTTTGTGTTGGGTCGCATCTTTGTCCAGTGTTTGGCCCCTGATGAGTCTGAGTCTCTGGTGTCAGTAGGGCATATTTATTTATGTCACAATTAGACAAAAGCTTTGCAAACACCCTTACAGTGATGTGACCGTGGTGTTTCTTTCTCACGCTCCCCCAAACAGCTGCACTGGGACAGTGTGTGTGTGTGAGTGTGTGTGAGTGCGCGTGCATGTGTGCGCGTGTGTGTGTGTGTAATTCTGCCAAAAGGATAGACTGTTTTATGGCAGCAACAAATGCACATGTACAGCAGTCCACTGTAATATGACAGTGAATTCCACTCACTGAACTGCAGGCAAAGCTACATGCAGCTGCTTTAAGGCTCTTTTCCTATCTATTAATATTACAGTTGTGTGTTGACCAGCTCCACTAACGTGATTGCATGTGATGTGATTTTCACCTGTAGATTGAAATGCCAGCATTTTTTTACTGGTTGATTTTAGTCTCAGTCCATTTATAACCACAGGTGTCAGTTTCTTTTTGACGTGAATATGGAGATGTGTGTCTCCTGCTCATTTACCCACAGCCCTCATCACAGAATGATGAAATGATCTTGGAGGGAAAAAAACACATTAAATATGATTAAGCATGTGTAAAAACCTTCAATATGACAAAAACAGTTTATTTACAGTCATGAAGACTCTCATGAGGTTACAAAGCAATATATGCAGGACTCAATTCATGTAACATACTCTATTTTCACATCTGGCTGCATATATAGGATGTCCTTGTGTTCAAAAACAAGTAGACTTGAGGGCATGCGGCTCAAAACTCAGGGTTGGCGATGCATGTGATTGAATTTTTGATTATTTTTAACTTGACATGCCTTTTTAAAAAGTGGCGCTCATGGCAAAGGACCCATCAAACTGTTTAAAGATGGCTGTGCATGTTTACATGGACCTAATATTAAAAACTGAGCAAGGAACAACTAAAAGGGAATAGACAATATCTTTGTGTTGTGGCTGAACAGGCAGCGCTGTGGAATCGGTGGGCGGGGCTAAACACGCAGCGCTGTGGAATTGGTGGGCGGGGCTAAAACAGATGTAGAAGCAGGCGTTGATCTTCTGCGGAGGTGGTGCTTATCCACACTATTACATCATAGAGTAGAACATTCCACAGGCTGTTGTTTTGGCAGATTGCCTTCAGCATGAGCTGTTTTTAGACTAACGACTAATGAGTTCTGAAACTGACAGGATGCTTCTATGGTACAATGCTCTCTTATGTCAAATGATCAAGGGAAGTTAGGTTTCTCAGTTCGTGACCCCTTTAAAGAATTGGCTAATCATGAATCTGTTTTCCCACATCAGTTATGTGCACTGGCAGAATCCATTATCAGTCAAACCTTATGCTAACAAGTGCTCTGATTACAGTAATGCGTTACACTCATCAGTGTCTGTAAGCAGAGTTTTTAAATTGAAGTTGGCATCGTTCAGGCTTGCGCTCAGGTGTTTTCCGCAGTATCGCTGGGCTTGAGCTCGTTTGTATTTCAGACTCCAGGACCAGGAATCAGAAGAGGAACGGCGTCAAGAAGCCCGCAGACAGACAGCCGGAGAATGGAGTGAGTCTGCCTGCACTCGTGTGCCTTTCATTTCCTTGTGCAATGTAATCCCGGGGTTTGACTCACACATATGAAGGCATGAGAGGAATGCAGTCGAGTCGAACAGGAAATGGACGAGCTTGTGATGATTTCAGAGACTGATGTTGGCGTGTTGTGTTGTGCAGGTGAGCAGCCCGTGGATGGACATGACTCTAGCAGAGCTGCAGGACATGTCTGCCAGACAGCAGCATCAGATTGACACCCAGCAGCAGCTCCTGGCCTCCAAGGTACAGGATAACACATCAGAACACATCAAAAATGATGCAAATAACAACCTGTCCTCTCACTGTCCTGAGCAGGAGCAGCGCTTGCATTTCCTGAAACAACAGGAGCACAGGCAGCTGCAGACCTCCTCGCAGCAGAAGAAACTGCAGCATCTGAGGGACGCGGTGGAGAAACAGGAGGCGCAGCTGAAGATGGTGCGAGCTCTGAAGGGACAGGTGGAGCAGAAACGCCTAAGCAATGGGAAACTCGGTGAGTTCTTCTGCTTTCTTCTGCCACTCGAGTTATTTAAATCATTCATACTTATTTTTTTTCATCGACAGCTTTGATCTTGCAAATCTCTGAATCTGTTTTTATGGACATGAGCAGATACATCACCTGGTGCATACATATATTTATACACAAACATATTTATTGTGGCCTCAAATTAAGAGTTTTGTTCCCTCGTTTTATTAATTTGTTCCTTCGCTAGTGGTCACAAATTAAAAAGGAGTTCACACATGGCCACATTATACTTATTCATTCTAGGGACAATTCATTTAACTCATGATACTGATTTCACAATATGATTTTCTTAAAAAAAATTTTTTTAAAACAAATTATAAATGAAAAGGCATCCTTTTATTAATTCTCAGACAAAATGCTGCACTTTTCTTAGTGAAGTTGAAATACGTCAAGTAACAAAATTAAATAAAAAATTTTTAAAGGGCACCTATTATGCAAAATCCACTTTTACATGGTGTTGGACATAAATGTGTGTTGGCAGTGTGTGCATTTTAATCACAATACAAACAAAGAGGCTGCAGACATACAGTATGAGCAGTTTTTGATTTAGCACTAGAACTACCAAGGCAGTCATTTTGACCGTTTTAAAATTTTAAAATGTAATAACTTTGTTGAAATAAAACCCATATAACTATAATGCCCTGACTTTTCCTAAATGTGTGTATATTTTATTATAACATTGTTATTTTATTAAAATTGCAAAACACAAAAGAGTTCTGAGTATTTCTACCTTGAATAGCGGTCAAATTGAATGTTCGCATTACTGACGGCATATCATTTCTGCTTTTGCAACTTTTTCCCACGTTTGAAGATGCACGTAGGGGCATAATAGGTGCCCTTTAACAAATCCCAAATCAAATAAATAACACGATTAACAGAAATCTCTTCATATAAACAAACTAAGGCTTTGTCTGTGCACTTTCCATTTAAGATGAGAGGCAACCTCTGTATTTTAATCACAATACAAACAAAGAGGCTGCAGACATACAGTATGAGCAGTTTTTGATTTAGCACTAGAACTACCAAGGCAGTCATTTTGACCGTTTTTAAATTTTAAAATGTAATAACTTTGTTGAAATAAAACCCATATAACTATAATGCCCTGACTTTTCCTAAATGTGTGTATATTTTATTATAACATTGTTATTTTATTAAAATTGCAAAACACAAAAGAGTTCTGAGTATTTCTACCTTGAATAGCGGTCAAATTGAATGTTCGCATTACTGACGGCATATCATTTCTGCTTTTGCAACTTTTTCCCACGTTTGAAGATGCACGTCACTGTTGCCTAGCAACTTTTGATCTAGTTGTTTTTATATTCTATTGCTAAGCTAAAATTCCTGTTCGTAAAAAAGCCGGGTGGCCACCTCCAATACAACAACTGCTGTCATTCAATCTGCCACAGTTCCAGGTAGGCTATGTTAGGCTCAAAGACTATAGCCTGGCTGTTATCAATAATAGCCTACTTCAATGTTATGACAAAATAGCCATACTAATAAAAATAATAATGGCTATTAGTCTATTGTTTTTATGCTAGTGTAATGCTATAGCTAATGCATATAGGCTAATTTTAGCCCCGACAAGACTGATATTGTGAAATAAAACAAACTAATTAGGCTTTTTTTTTTTAGCGACAGTGACCATGTTTATTATTATCTATACAATCATAACTAGGGCTGGGTATCGAGTTCGATACTTTTTAGGCACCGACCGAATTGCCTCGATACCATCGAGTATCGAAAAACGTCTTGTCGTTCGGTACCAAATTTCGATACCTAAGGGGTTAATCTCATCAGCGTCAGTGAGCCAATAAGCCTGCTGCACTAGCCGGTGTGTTCGACTAGAGGTGCGGCGCAGATCGATCATCCGCGAGAGCGATTCGAAAGCACACGGAGCAGTCTGCTCTCTTTAGCTCTCGTGGTACTGTAATACCAGCAGTATAGAGTAGCGCGGAGCGGTCTGCTCTCTTTAGCTCTCGTGGTACTGTAATACCAGCAGTATAGAGTAGCGCGGAGCGGTCTGCTCTCTTTAGCTCTCGTGGTACTGTAATACCAGCAGTATAGAGTAGCGCGGAGCGGTCTGCTCTCTTTAGCTCTCGTGGTACTGTAATACCAGCAGTATAGAGTAGCGCGGAGCGGTCTGCTCTCTTTAGCTCTCGTGGTACTGTAATACCAGCAGTATAGAGTAGCGCGGAGC
>NW_015505219.1:429199-429783 GCF_001515645.1 Sinocyclocheilus grahami | reverse complement strand
CGTGTTATGTGACCATTCATGCAAACTGTAGCATCATGCTACATAAGACAATAAATAAGATTTATATTCCGCTTTTACTCAAAACTCACTTTAAACCACCATCGAGTGTTTGTAATAACTTCCGATTGCCATCTAACAGGGCCGGATTTACGCATTGCTCAAGATATTGAGCAAATAAATATAACAAACAATAGGGTAAAAAATTACAAACTATTTCCATGTCTTCGACCTTTTTTATGTAGGCTACGGAAATCACGCTTTCTTTCTCCCAGTCTCTCTCACAGACGCACACACAGTGCAGAGACGCGGACAGAAACTTCTTGTCAGCGCTGCACCGCAAATTTATCAGTAAAATAGTTTCATTCTGACATTTCTCAGTAGCGAGGTTCATGAAGGAGTTTAACTTAAAGATTCGCTATTAGTAGACGCTGCTGTGAGACGCATTGACGCAGGTATTCACACACAGTTAATCTCTCTCTCTCTCCCTCTCTTTAATAACCACATTAGACTGCATTAATAACTGCGTAAGCCTGCATATCAATGGCTCAAGCCTCTGTTATCAGCTCTAAAATGACGTTTTGGAA
>NW_015505219.1:415428-429149 GCF_001515645.1 Sinocyclocheilus grahami | reverse complement strand
CCTGCCATCTAATGTGTGTTTTGGCCATGTAATGTTGCTGAAATTAAATATGTTATTACCTCTGAGTCCGAGCAGCGATCATGGAAGAGAGAACACAAGCAGACAGCTCTGGAAGCTGCTAATGCTCATCAGTAAATCAGTGGAAAATAAATAGCTCAGACAGAATCATGATTTCTATGCGTTTTAAAATGAACACGCACTAGTGTAAATGTAGCTAACAGATGTGTAAACTGAAGACTATTTGAGCTTTCTATATTAAAACTATTTTGCACTGATTTATTGTGTTGGTTACATTTTGTTCCTTTGTGCAGTGGCTCAGGAGATGAGTCTTTGAGTTTGTATAAATATCAACAAGCTGAAAAATAAAACCAAAGTTTTTTTTTAGATAATGTAATCTTGTTAAAATTGATTTCATAAAATTGGTATTGAAAAAAGTGTCGTTCAGGAACCGGTATCGGTATCGGTATCGAAAGATTTTGAACGATACCCAGCCCTAATCATAACAGATCCCTTTATTCACGGATCACGATTCCAGTGGTGGCTGCATAGAATTGTTTCCAATTCATCTGCTCCAAACATTTCCAATAACTCCAGAGTGTTGTAAAGTACAAAAGTAAAAATATATTGAAAAAAGATGTATGTAATTATTTCCAAATCTGCTTCGGTTCATATTTGTTGGTATTTAGACTTTCAAATATAAAGTTTTCACTGCGGTGAAAAACTTTTGCTCTCCCGCTTGCCGGACACAAAGCGAGACACGCACATTCGGGAGCGGTCTATGTAGCTCTTACACAATTAAATATTACAAAAAATATAGTATTTTTTAGGGTGATGACATCATAAAATATGACAACCGACATTCAAAGCTTCATTGTAAAACCTCAAAAGAAGCTTCAAATGTAAATATGATATGACAAAAATAGCATTCAGTTCAGTCTAGTATGAACGGTCAGAATGGCCGCTATGGCCATTCTAGTAATTATAGAATTCCGGTAGTTGTAGTGTTAATCATTTAGATTGAATAATTTAGAAATCTCAAGCAAAAAGAGAATGGTCTGACTTTAGCTTTGTGAAATTATGCTACATAAAACACCTGCATGAAACATAAACAGCAGACGGGCTAAATGCAGTTTCACTGTCTGCCAGCAGGTGACGCTTATGGAACAGCAGCGATACAGTGTTTCCTTGATTGCTGCTTTAATATGCATTATACAGAGATGAGATAAAGAAAATACTATAAACTTTTCTGATGATAGTCAGTTCCAATCAACCCCCAATTGTGCAGTATTTCGTTCATTTAACATCTCAACCGACTTGAATCGTCACACATTTGTTTTAAATGTTTAACCGGCTCTGAGTGCACCATTACATCCCTAGTTCATTTCCTCGTTAATAAATTAATAAAATGAAGCAATGATTTAGTACAATGTGGCCACAATAACTATTTTTTTGTCTGCATGTCATGTGGGGCTCCAGACATGGGCATCTAAATATGACCACATTCATGTGACTGTTTGGATATTCTTGTGTGCGATCATCTCACATTCAGTGTTTTCAGTGCAGGCTGAAGGATCTTCAGCTCAGGCAGTGGAAGTTATTCTGTGTGTGTTTGTGTTAGTCGAGCAGGTGGAACAGATGAACAATCTGCACCTTCAGAAGCAGAAGGAGCTGGTAGACGCCGTGTCTAAAGTGGAAGACCTGAGCAAACAGCTGGAGACCCTAAAAAACGGCCAGCTGGATGCACTTCACAGTAACCACAGCTCTGTGGCCGAGCTGGACAGACTCTACAGGGATCTACAGGTAAGAGCCCAGAAGGTGAAGATCACAGCCTCAGGCCTCTGTTCGAAACATCTCACCTGTGTGTGTTCACCAGATGAGGAAGAACATGAACCTGGATCAGAGTGCTAAACTGCAGCAGCAGAGAGAGAACCTGAACAAGAGGAACCAGGAGGTGGCCAGCATGGACAGACGAGTCGGTGAGCTGCGAGATCGCCTGTGGAAGAAGAAAGCTGCCCTACAGCAGAAAGAGAACCTTCCTGTCAGCGTGAGCCATTTCTCTTGTTCACACCAGCCGATACATTCATGCGAATTACAAGTCTGCATTTAAACGCATGCATTTAGCAGACACTTTTATACAAAGCAACTTAAAAATTTATGTTTTATTAACAAAGTTCGAGAGGAGCACATTCAGATAACCAGGGTTTATTGAGGCAAAAGTCTAGGGCTGCCCCCTAATAGTTATAGTAATAACCGTTAGTCGAGCAGAAGAGGCTTGGTCGACCAAAATGGTATTAGTCGCAGAAAATGTTTTAATTTTTTAAAAATCCACAGGTGAAGTCATGCAGATCGTTAATGGCTGGTCTTTGTGGTAATACAGTACATCAGGCAGGACATCCAAACGCTCACCTTTCATTAATCGATCTCAAATATGGCTTATCATCTGAAACATGTTAGTAGCAGCAACTTTACATGGCAATCTAATGTTAGTCTAGAGAGAAATGTGCGCAATTCAGTGTCTGTGCAGAGTGTGGAAGCTGAACAGTAGCTCACTGCAGGACAGACGGAGGCGCCGGTGCTGTCGTTTGCTCTTAAAATACTCCATAATTTTTGCTCATGCACATAAGAGTAATACATCTATCAAATCTGTAAAGACTCTACGTTTATTTGTGTGCACTCACAATAACAACAAAACATTGGGCTTTTGTAAAATAATGAAAGCACACATGATGCGCTTTCTGCCGTCTCGGTCTGTGAACTCGAGCGCGAAACTCATTGTATATCTTTGCCTTACAGACATTAAAAATATATCTATAGAGCGTGATATGTCTAAATTCAAATAAACCAATTAAAATGGAAGACAAATATTCTCGAAAACCGAAAACAAAGAAAGCACTAGTTTATCAAAGTACTAAAATGTTAATGCAGCCTCCTTACTGTTTTTCCTGACACATTCATAATCATTACTTCTGCCGGTGCGCTGTGGAAAGCTTTATGCGTGTGCTTGAGTGCTTATTAGGCTATATAGGCAATTAAAGGCGTATTATAATGATTTAAATGGTTTATTAGATTAGTCGACTGATTCTTAAAATGAACCAGAAAAATCTTTAATCGAGAGCAGCCCTACAAAAGTCGTAGTTAATAGCAAGAATGAGACCTTAAAGGGTTGGTTGACTTTTTTTTTTTTTCTAGGCTTGATTGTGTTCATGGGGTGCAGTCTAACATGTGTTAATGCTTCGTTTAAAAAAAAAAAAACGCATAATTTTTCACATAATTTACCTTTATTCTACACTGCTCTGTCCCTTCTCCTTTGAACGCTCTGATGATTTCCTGCTTTTATGAAGCCCCGCCCTCAGAAATTTGTGATGGGCTCAGACTGGTTAGCTAGCCCAGTGGGTTGTGATTGGCTAAACCGCCTCTAGTGTGCGTCTAAACGTCACGCTCCCTCACCTCAGCGGCATGTGCTCCGGTTGTATTGTAAACAACGGCGTCGTTAATATCGCTTATCAATTTGAGCCCGATACAGCAACGCATTCCATGTTTAACGCTTCTCATAGCTATGTGAAAAATGTCTGTCTATACACACAAAATTTCAAAATCCCTGGTAGCCCTTCGGGCAGGTACTCTTCAGATTTTGGTAACTGAAAATTAATTTAACTAGCCCAAATAAAAAAAAATATATATTTTTTTATAAATATAGAAAATCAGATAGGAGTTTAAATGTCAATCAAAAATATTTTCAATACACAAATATCAACAAATATGAAGGAAGGAATTTTATTTCACTATTTACAGGGTATCTGCTGAATTTTTTAAATAAATTTAAGGCAATTTATGACCCATTTTAAGAGCTGCAGAAGTAAAATGAACACAGTATGAGTGGGGTTGGACAATGTCTGTGGTTACATACAGTACTGAGCCATAAAATACATGATTTACAGTTCAGATACAGGTTTTCACAAAAATCTTATACAACAGCATTTCAGCCTTTAGACCATTTTTATGAAAAGGGATAAATCAAGCATATAAATTGTCAATTTAAAAACGTATAAATATTACTGTCTTAATTGTTTAGATTTTTAGAAGGCACGTTAACTTCTTTCTCATTTAGAACTCTGTTTGCTGCGTAAAAACATGAGTTGATATTTGCATTGATCTGACCATAAACAGCAAGAAAGTCTTATTGTAAATGCAAAATCATTCTCTGCCACGAGGTGGCGCTTTAGGAGCGCTGATATATTGTGGTCTCCCCGGTAACGGCTCTACACAAAGCAGCTCCGCGCTCATAAACGCTGCTTTATCAGGAATTATAATCATTCTCTGCCACGAGGTGGCGCTTTAGGAGCACTGATATATTGTGGTCTCCCCGGTAACGGCTCTACACAAAGCAGCTCCGCGCTCATAAACGCTGCTTTATCAGGAATTATAGGTAAAATGAAATTAAAATGGCAACGACACGTTTCTGAGGACAGTCGGTTCCCTTCAGATACATTCAAATAAAGACATCTGCGCCGCGTTTTGACTTGAAACGCAGCGCTCATATTTATTCAATGACTTCATTGCCTTTTGAAGTTTAATCCAGCCGTATCGTGACTCTTGTCTTTCCGTCCCCAACTGTAAGACCTCTTGAAATTATAATTAAGACATTTCTTATACCATTTAACACATTTAAAACTTTGTATGGCCTTAAGTTTGATACAACTCACTTTAGGCCCGCGGGAGATCTGTATTTAAGATTGGCAGAGTGGTGATACATTTTGGTAGCCCGACTGGAAAACACAATAGCCCCGGGACGTCAGGCTAGCGATTTTGCAAGCCCTGACACATAAAGTGTATAATTGGAACACAGTTTATTGGAGCTGATGATCTGAATGAGAGAGAGAGAAAGGGAGAGAGATGCAGAGCAGGGGATGCGAGGAACAGGATTAAAGGGGTCCTATTATGCTCTTTTACAAAGTCTTGATTTTGTTTTGGGGGTGTACTAGAACAGACTCTCATACTAGGCTGTTCGAAAAACATTATTTTTCACATATTTTACATTATTACAACACCTCTCTCCCCAGTCTGGCATGAACGGCTCGATTGCATAATAGGACCCCTTTAAGAACCGCTGCTTTAGAACATTGATTTTGAAACTTGTGAGTCCAATAGAATCGTTAGAAGACAGAATCGCGATTCATATATGAATAGATTTTTTCATGCACCCCTAGTTTTGATGGCAAGGCAACAACTCTTCCTCTTTAAAGCAGTGCAACATGGCCCGCCTCCTTTGTTGCATTAAACTGCCATAATTTTAAAAGACAATATCTCCGTTTGCATTGAACTTTCAGTGTCGTACCTTTGCAGATATCGTTTATGCTCAAACAGCAACATTACACACTAACTAACGTTAAAAAAGTGAAATCGCAGTCAAGCACCCTTTTAAAATAAAGTGTGACCGAAAAAAGTTAAACCTCTTATACTGTATTATGACACAACTTGTTTGCAACCTATTTCAATATTGTGGTAATACCGTATACCATGATAAAAGCATTAGCAATTATAGCCAACATGAAAATTTGATACCTTCATGCCTACAATCAATGCAATGTTGTTATATATAAAGTTGTCAGTATAAAATGGTTCTATGGGGTTTTGGCCATGTGATATTGTGAATGTAAATATGTAGTTCAACCTTGAGTGCTTAAAAAAATGTTTTTTAAATTAAATTAAGAAAATTAGAAACAGATTTTCACGTTAACTTTCTACTGGAACACATTGTACATATGAGTCAGAAGAATCAAGGTTTTAAAGTGATTTTTAGCCAGAGCAAGGGTTTTTAGTATATTGTTTGTGCCTCGTATGGCCTGTAGATGGCGCTATCCTTAAAAACAGAGGCCTTCAGAACAAGTTTCATACAAAGTTTCATTAAAATACACAAAGCTACATCTTCAATTATTGTTTGAAATATCAAAAAAGTACTACTTTTGGAATGTCAAAAATGATCCCGAGGACAAATTTCAAAACCTTTTTTGGAAAATTCCCAAATTCAGTCAGGCATTATGGATGACTACACCATTAGGATGTTACACCATTAGGACTCTGAAAAGAAAGCAGGATCATGGGCAGATTTGACAGATTTTATAAGTAGGGATACAGGTGCTTGACCTGTTTAACATTTGGTTGTTTTGCAAAATTGATTTACTGTTGCTTTAGATTTTTAGAAAATCTCATTATTCGGAATAACGTGCACAGTAAGATCAGCATCCGGCACACAGAGTCCGTTGTGGTTTCACATTGTCCTTGTTCTGCCGTGATCGGTGTGTGGTTTCACTGCTGATGTGTTCTTATTCCAGTTGCCTTCAGATGCCCAGACAGCGCAGCAGACAGGACCATCCCGTGTGGCTGCTGTCGGCCCTTACATCCAGTCTTCTACGATGCCCAGGGGCCCCATTAAACAGGACCTGCTCATTAAACACGCTTACCCAGAAGACACAGCGACTGTACCACATCAGGGCAAGAGCACTCACCCGGACTCAGGTTTGCAGATCACCTGTTTACCCAACCGAGAGAACTGGGCTGTCTGTTTAGGGTGTTCAGTTAGTGTGGTCTAACTATTAAAATGGTAATATAATTCTCTATGTGTAATTCCAAAGTTTCATGTTTACCGCAGGTTAGCAGTAGAGATGGCAAACATGCATACAAAAACATGTTGATCTGATTTTTGTGTTAGGTTCTAATTGAGATGCACTAATTGTCTGTGATGCACTTTTGTACAAAACAGTGTCAATCTTGTGCATTTGGCCAAAATACTACACAGATGCACAACTAGCAGCTTTAACAAAACAGACAAAAGTAACAAATATACTACAAGATAACTAACTTAGACTTGAACACATCTCATTCTCCCCTTCCATCTTTTATGGTGAAGTAATTGTGCAGCATCGTTAAAATGTCTTTTCACATCTTTATCCACTGTGTTTTTTTCCCCAGAGTTTTTTCCTTTACTGAATCTGTAGTTATGTTGAGGATACGAATGAGAATAAATGAATCTCGCATGTGTACGAGAGAGCCATGAAGTGCACGTTTGCAAAGCATATAAAATAATGATCTGCTGTATTACACTCATGCAGTCATGTATAAATGGATTTGTAGTGTCTGTGTGACTAATTTGAAAAAAATGAGCCTGAAGTGTAATTCTGTCTGCCAGGTCTGCGATCAGGCAAGGTGTCCTCAAAGATGTCTAACTGGAGTTCAGCCGCTACGAAGACGGGCAGTAATCTTGGGTCGTCCAGTCTGCCCCGCATGGTGACCCAGGCATCTAAAAACCAAGGTGACCCTCCACACCTCGCATCCCCATTGGATGTGTAACACCCAGTTAGTCTGTGTAAAACCCAGTTAAATGTATTGTGAATTCTTCTGCTCCCCATACCAGATAACACAGACGTGTTGAAGCGGGACCCCAGGGTGCGCCCGGCCTCCATGTTTGAGTCCGTTGATCCACCGGCAGCTTCTTTACGGAAGAACCAGAGCAGCGAGGACCTTGCGAGAGACGCCAAGGTAGTGCCCAGACGTCATATCGAATTGCATTTCATAATACAAGTTCTCTTGTGTTCAGTACTTTCTTAAAACCTGAACTATACCAGGTTGACATTTAAAGAGGCCATGAACTGCCTCTGTTTTTATTTTGTTCTCTGAGGTCCACTTATAATGTCAAGATTTTTACATCAAAAAACATCATAATTTTGAAGTAAAAAGCTATTTTCTATCCTGTTTTTAACCCCCCTCATCAGAACGCTCTGTTTGAATAGATGTGGAGGATTGTAGACTCCGAATTAATGTGATTGGCTAACAGTTGTGTATGTTTGACAGTCTACATCCTTCACGGATGGACGCTGCTGTGATTTAGGTCAAAAACGCATAAATAACTCAATGCATATTAAATGATCATTAATAACAGACAAAGCAATAGTGATCACGTAGTAAAAACAGTTACTCACACTTGTTGCGTCATTACTGTCGATCCAATGTAGTCGCACAGCATTGTGTTTTAGTTTCAATCTTTCTGAAAATCCCGCATTGAGTTGTGCCTGGTTTGTAAACGAATCCGCGGTAAAATGAAGTGAACTTCTTACTGATGCGGTCTGGAACTTCATCATTAAAAATAAAGTTAATTCACTCTTTCCTAACGTTGGGATTAGAAGGAAGGAGATACAAAGTCTTTTTCCACAACTTAGCTCTGCACAGCGTCTTGTTGTCTTCATTGTCTTCGTTCCTATCTTCATTTTTTGGTTTCTGCATATACCTGCATGCTCGGTGGGCAAGGCTAAACAGGCAGCGCTGTAGGATCGGTGGGTGGGGCTAAACAGGCAGCGCTGTAGGATCGGCGGGTGGGGCTAAACAGGCAGCGCTGTAGGATCGGTGGGCGGGGCTAAACAGGCAGAGATGTAGGATCGGTGGGCGGGGCTAAACAGGCAGCACTGTAGAGTCGGTGGGTGGGGCTAAACAGGCAGGATCGTTGGGCGGGGCTAAACTGGCAGCGATGTAGAATCTGTGGGCGGGGCTAAACAGGCAGTGGTATAGAAGCAGGCGTTGATCATCTTCTGCGGAGGTGGTGCTTATCCACACTATTACATCATAGAGTAGAACATTACACAAAACTGTCGGTTTGGCTAATTAGTTTTTAGACTAACGACAAAGCTTTTAGTTCTGAAACTTACAGGATGTTTTTATAGTACAATGACCTCTTATATATCAAAAGATCAAGGTAAGTTTGGTTTCTCAGTTCATGACCCCTTTAAAAGTCCTTAGTGACACTTTGATATGTCCTTTCATTCAGAGCGCTGTTAAGAACACCGTCAAGGTTCCTCCTCCAGTTCCAACTAAACCGAAACAGGCCAACCTTCCCTCTGGTGGCCAGATGGGATACGGCAAGACGGCCGGCACCTTCCCTGGGAAGAGTAAGTCTTCCGCTCAGCAGCCGCCCGCTGGTGTCCAGTCTGGTGGTACTTTACCCCTGCCCTCCAAACTGGAGGCTCCCCCAGCTGCCACCATACACCCCTTCAGCCCCGAGCCTCCTGGAGCCAAAGACGCCGGCGGGCAGCTCCTGCACAAGCCGCAGATGCTGACCACTAGCTCCATCTACTCCATGTACACGCAGCCGCAGGGCCTGCAGGGAGCGCTGAGCCGAGCCCAGAACCGCGGCAGCAACTTCATCACCGGTGAGAGATGCTTCTGTTCACCAGGACTTTCAGAATCATTTAGCAGACAGATGAGTACATTCAACATATATGACTGGATTCATCCTGACTGCCCTTTCACATCAAACTCACACCAGAATAATAGAAGCTGTAACACTCAGAACTAAGGTTGGGTATCGTTTGAATTTGATCAGTTCCAATTCCGATTCATATCGATCTCCAGTTTCGATTCCAATGTGGTTTAAAAAAGAGGTTGTTGTTCTCTCACAATTCTGAAGAAAATATGTTCAACTAAACAAAATCTCATGGAATTTATGCATGGAATGATTCAATGACTCACTCAAGATTTACTCGTTTCATTACTGGACGATTCAGTGTTGTTGAATGAATCTCTTGAATTAATGATTCAAAGACAAATAAATTTTTAACAGCCCCTTTTCGCCACCTAAAAATAAAAGATGCACACACAGGAATTGATAAGTGGAATTGAAATTGAAATTTTACAACAAGTGTCCGATTCCTGACCTTAAGTATCCCATTTTAGAATTGGAATTGATTTTCATTCCCAACTCTAGTCAGAACAACAGAAGAGAAGGCAAGTTGCTCACACTTTAGATTAGGTGGCCTTAACTAGTTTTGGGCAGTATGCTCAATTGTCATATTGTCCTATCGTCAGCCTGTGAGATCGTGATACAGTATTATCGTGCAAAATTATTTATTTTATTGTCAGAAAGTGACAATTTAACACAACAATAGAAACATTGTAAGTTACTAATCATAGGGCTTACATTTCCTCAGTTATTCAAAAAGCAGCTACAGAAAACGGACAAAGAACATTTACATAATCAAAGAACATCATCACTGACTTCAGTCTAGCGCGAGTTTATGCACTTTAAAAAACATTCCCGCTATAATCAGTGAAGCGGTCTAAACTCTACTATGATGAATAAATCTCTTATACTTACATCGAATGCACATCTGCACTTTGTAGTTTAGAATTCACTCAGTGCGCGCTAAACAACAAAACTCCGCTGCTTCAGCGATGACTCATCTGAATGCTTCTGATTGGCCATTGCGGTCATAAGCTCAGCGGAATCGTGTGTGATTGGTTATAATGCGCAACAATGTAAAAACGAGGAAAAAGAAATATGATGGAACAAATAAGCCCTAATATGCACATCTGATAATAACAATAAAATCATGAACAATCGTCTCATTATCGCCAAAGGGATCAGCCACAGGCGATATCTCTATCGTTGATATACAATACTATCGTCTATCAGCAGTATCAGCACAACCCTAGCCTTAACTAGTATGTACTAACATTAAACTATGATTTACTGTGTTAACAGAGTTAACAGTGTAACTACAAACATTAATTAAATACAAGTACTTTAAATGTATTTAAAATGCACCAACATGCATATACATAAGTATATTGTATCAAATACTTGAAGGGATAGTTCACTCAAAAATGAAAATTTAGCCTCAAGTTGTTTTCAAACCTGTATGTGTTTCTTCTGTTGAACACAAAAGTACCTATTCTGAAGAATGTTGGTAACCAAACAGTTGCTGGTGGCTATTGACTTCCATAGTATGGGGAAAAAAACACTGGAATTCAATGGGGACCATCCACTCACGTACTTAACAGAAAGAAACGTTTGCTTTGTTGAGGTCTTTCAAACTCCTGAAACAAAATCCTGATTCCTGATTTTTTCAAAATGATGTCAAACTAGTTTGTTCTGTGATTTTGCTTTTATATTGGGGCCTTCCTCCATCTATCTACAATTTTCCAAACTGCTTTATCCTCTGCAGGGTCGCGGGGGGCTTGAGTCAATCCCAGCGCCTTAATCTAGCTTTCTAATAAACTTTACATTGTGCGCTATGAGTGTTGTTTGTTTAATCGCAACATATAATCATTGCTGTTAATAGTGTTTACCGTCTGTTTGATTACATGTCAGTAACTAACTGCGTTAATTTTACTGTAAATTTCTGCCATATGGATATCAACTTGACATAGTCACCACCAGGGGCATAATTTCCACTGGGGACATGTCCCCCCACTTTTCAAAATCACGTTTGTGTCCCCCCCACTTTCAAATTAGTTTGTTATGATTTTTTTAACCGCACGCCGTCATCGCCACGGAGGAGCAGGACCGAGCAGGGCACAGACACACTCTAAAAATAGCTCACTGAAAGTTATAAGTGAAGTGACATGAGTGAAGTGACATGTGGCCAAGTATGGTGACCCATACTTGGAATTAGTGCTCTGCATTTACCCATCCAAAGTGCACACACACAGCAGTGAACACACACAAACCGTGAACACACACCCGGAGCAGTGGGCAGCCATTTATGCTGCGGCGCCCGGGGAGCAGTTGGGGGTTCGGTGCCTTGCTCAAGGGCACCTCAGTCGTGGTATTGAAGGTGGGAGAGAGTGCTGTACATTCACTCCCCCCACCTACAATCCCTGCCGGTACGAGACTCGAACCCACAGCCTTTGGGTTATGAGTCCAACTCTCTAACCATTAGGCCACGACTTCCCCGTAACGAGCAGGTATCGCGGTTGCGGCACAGTCAGCGATGAAACGCCAGAAGCAGCAACAGATTACTTTAATGTCATCATGGGTGAAAAGAACGAAAGAAAGGAGATGTGAGTTGGCTGATTCAGTAAATTAGCTCAGGTCAGAATAATCATATTTTCTGTCTACACCTGTTTATGTTAGCCTACGTTGCCTGAGCTAACGTTAACAGACTGTTGCTAGCTAAATATTTAATGTAGAACAGTAGTTCCCAAACTGGGGTACGTGAGGCCGACAGAGGGGGTACGCGAACAAAATGCTGAGTTTTGCGGTATTTCGTGAACGAATCGTTCGCGAAAGTCATTGATTCAATGATTAATTTATAAATACACCCACTTGCTTAGTTACTGAATGAACAAATGACTCACGCATTAAGACAGTGACTTATCGCCATCTACTGGCGCTTTTAGTATTTAAAATAATCACTTTTCACTTTTTTATCATCATTGCATATTATGAATCTATTGTTTTTAAACATTAATATTCTATTTATAAAGATAAAAAATGCATTGGAAAGTCAATTTAGGGGAAAAGGTGCAGTCTAAGTGGAAGAGAGGGGGTGGCCTACGCAGAAGATTCAAGATTTTTATTTGTCACATACATGGTTATATAGAGAATATATGACCAGCAGTGAAATATAAGTCAGGTCCGCTCCATGGACAGTGCAATTATTAAAGAATACAAACACAAGAAAATTATATATAAATATAGGTATGGAAAAAAGATTTTAAAAAATAAGAATAAAATAAAATGCGCAGGACAGTATACTGTAGACTTAATAAACATTAAGATGAGAAGAATGTGCAAACAGGTTGTACAGGGTAGTTACATAGCAGCAATAGAGTTAAAAAAGTAAATAAATAAAATATTACAGAAATTGCCGTGTGCAAGTGGCAATGTCAGTATATTAAGTGTCTTACTGATAATTAAGTGAAGTCATTACTAGCTAGGTAACAGACTGAACAGAAATGCCTCAGGGGGTACTCCCCTCTAAAGTCTGGGAACCACTGATGTAGAACATTCTGTCCTGTGCAACAAGTGATTTATTTTATATTTTCAGGTACAGCGGTTAGTTTGAAATAAAAGTTTGTTTAACAGTGGAAATTGAGTCTCACATTATTTAAACATTATTCAGAACATTAATGGTGAACATTTTCGACTTTATAAAATGATTCTCTCAAGTCTTGGCGATCGGCCCCTATTAAAAAATAAAGAAAGTAAGACATATTTTCTTATAGGCCTACATAGTTTAGTAGCCTACTATTCTTTTTGGAAGAATTGATCATTAATCAACTTAATTATTTCCTGGATTTTGTATCACCATAGTCCCTAAATATATATATAGGTAGATGCAGGAAAGGGGATTCCAATCGAAAACATTTGCCCCCCATTTTGTGTCCCCCCCACTTCTCAAACCAAAGTTACACCCTTGCTCACCACTGATAAGTTTCAGCATAACTGACGCGCTGCGAGGATAACAAAGATTAGGCTATTTACTCCTCAATTTTTCTTTTTAAAACAGGTCTATTATACAATGAATTATAGGCCTATGATTAAAATATTAACACTTCAGTCATCAATAAAAATCAATGAAATAAAAAGCTTTAGACTATTTCAAGCACCGACTTTCAAAAGCAACCTGTTTAACATGAAATACAGTACGTTTCTCATGTTTTTTTTTCACTATGTACGGGCCACAAGAGAAATATTAAGGGAATTAATAAAAACAGTTAGCTATGTACCGTTATCAGCAGATGTTGAAGTAGATTCGTCTCTCGTCGTCTTTGAGAGAATATGTGGCGTCAGATGCCGAAAGCTTTGCCCGTCATTCCGCTTTTACTTTCACTTTCTGTAGGTTATAGTGAATTGACTGAGATTAAGACGTTCACCGGCATAACTCAAAGTTTGCACGTTGGTTGTGTGATATCCATTGGCTTGCCTTCATGGTTCATTGGGGGGGGGG
>NW_015505219.1:398622-414910 GCF_001515645.1 Sinocyclocheilus grahami | reverse complement strand
CTTGCCTCCATGGTTGTGGGGGGGGGGGGTTATTCCCACCGTATCGAAAACGTACCAAACCATGACACCACTGTGTCGTATCGAACCAAACTGTAATTTTGTGACCGTTACACCCCTAACTGTTGGTAACAAGTGGCTTTGGATAAAAGTGTAAGAACATTCAAAACACAAAGTTATTTGTTACTCTTTTGTTTAGTTGACAGTTGTTCTTGTCTTGATGCACATGCAGTTTATGGGAAGCCAGTGACCCCCGCAGGCCAGCACCCAGAGAACCCGTACCTGGACTCGTCCAGTGCCCCCGAAGCAGAGAAGGACCCCAGCACTGGAGCATCTGAGAGCGAGCGGACCCCCAGACCTCTGAGTCCCACCAAACTGCTGCCCTTCATCTCCAACCCCTACCGGCACCAGAGCGACGTCGACCTCGAGGCCCTCAGGAAGAAGCTCTACAATGCGCCGAGACCCCTGAAGAAACGCAGCTCCATCACGGAGCCCGAGGGCCCGGGCGGCCCCAACATCCAGAAGCTGCTGTACCAGAAGACGACTCTGGCCGCGATGGAGACCGCGGTGACTCCTCCAGGAGAAGAGGACAAGGAGACGCCCGCAGATGCTCAGAGAGCGGATGAAGCTTCACTGGAGGGAGCAGAGCAGGCTGTTCCTGAGCCGGCGGAGTCCACAGCCGCTCCAGACACTGGAGGAGAGGACATGCCTCCTCCACCTCCTCCGCACCCAGCCCCGCTCTTACCTGCGCCGCCCCAGCCAGACAGCCCTCCTCCTCCTCCACCTCCTGACAGCATCCTGGAGGACTTCCCTCCGTATCCTCCTCCTCCGTATCCCAGCGGCACTGAGCACGAAGCTCCAGAAGACACCTTCAGCATGAAGCCACCAGAGGTCACCGGACAGGTTCCCTCTCCACCGGTAAGTGCCCTAAATAAGGCTTGGGCGATATGCAGTGTTGGGAAGGTTACTTTGGAAATGTAATAGGTTACAGATTACAAGTTACCCCATCTAAAATGTAACTATTTCTATTACTTTATTGAAGTAATTTTCTGTAGGTTATAGTGAATTGACTGAGATTAAGACGTTCACCGGCATAACTCAAAGTTTGCACGTTGGTTGTGTGATATCCATTGGCTTGCCTTCATGGTTCATGGGGGGGGGGGGTTTCTAAAATGTAACTATTTCTATTACTTTATTGAAGTAATTTGACTGGTTACATTTGATTACTTTTTGATTCTAAATTTGTAATATTTTCAACCGTTAATAATTTCCAAACCTGTAAAGCAGGCAGGGTTAACCTTACAGTGGTGCTCAACGCTGATTATTGTCACTTTTGAAATCCTTCCTCACTTGAATTGAGATTATAATAATTAAATTTTAAAGCACAGCCACCTCAAAATCAGACTTATTTTGAGGTCACTCTGAGGTTACATACAGATTTAACCATAACAAGAAATAGTTTAGTAGCTAATGGCTTGGAAAAAAACAGTTAATCTTAAAAAATAAAGCATATGCATAAACCCAAATAGGAAATAAAACAGTTATGGAATAAGCATGTGTCCTAAGCTCCTGAAAGACTGGTGTTTCATATTTTAGAGCAGTCACTGCAATTTATGAAATAAATCAATTAAATCTGTATATGGGTGTGTGAAAAAATTCAGATGTAACCCTCTTTATATTCGTTAACATTTTCATATGTAACTAATTTAATTACACATTTTTTTCTCAGTAACTGTAACTGATTACAACTACATTTGTTTTGTAATTAAATAACGTAATTTAGTTACATGTAACTAGTTACTCCTCAACACTGGCGATATGGCAAAAAATTTTAATCTTGATTTTTCAGAACGTTTGACTGATTCTCAAATTTTTTTCTAACGGTTTTTATCTAGTCAACTTGAAAATGTAACTACAACATGATTCGAGTACATTTTTACTAACCCTGTAATTAAAGAAAATTCTATTCCAAGTGCAGCACACATGATCTGTTATCTGTCAAATCTGTTAAACCCTTATCACCGGCATATTGTCAAAGTGTCTAATTCTAACGTTTGGTAGTATTTCTATTCAAAATTGCAATTCTTCAATTAAAAAATAAATAAAATTGTTGCAAAACATTAAATTCGATTTAATCAATAAAATCCTCTCCTGCAATTCTCAAAATTTTTTCTAACAATTTTTATCTAGTCAACTTGAAAATGTAACTACAACATGATTCGAGTACATTTTTACTAACCCTGTAATTAAAGAAAATTCTATTCCAAGTGCAGCACACATGATCTGTTATCTGTCAAATCTGTTAAACCCTTATCACCGGCATATTGTCAAAGTGTCTAATTCTAACGTTTGGTAGTATTTCTATTCAAAATTGCAATTCTTCAATTAAAAAATAAATAAAATTGTTGCAAAACATTAAATTCGATTTAATCTTCTATTCAAAATTGCAATTCTTCGATTAAAAAATAAATAAAATTGTTGCAAAACATTAAATTCGATTTAATCAATAAAATCCTCTCCTGTACAGTACAGTAAAGTCCTGTCTCCTGTACTTTATCCATTATAAACCTCAGCCAGCCGGATCTAGTTATCATCTCAAAACCAAATGCAGTGTGTCTTTTCAGTTTGATTTTGATTAAATGCATCTTTTGATTGAGTAAGTTCCAGTGTTTTGCATATTAATTCTGCCACTAGTCAAAATGGGTTTGTGTTTGTAAGTCACATGACTAATTGAACTGACCAGTGGCCTTTAGATTACACATACAATGACAAAACTGGTAATTAAGGGCTATTATCAACAATATTAACTTAAGTTAAAAAAAATACACTCACTGCTCTAACGTTAATTATTTGGGTGTATTTAAATACCAATTAATCCAAATGCAGAGCTGCTGCTCCTTTAATTAGTATTAATCTATCATATCTAATAATTGCTCAGGGAGACTTGGGATTCACTTTTTACCCATAATACTTTTCTCTTGTGCTCTGAGATCATTTCTGTGAGTGAGAAAACAGCCAACTCCTAAATTCTGTGTTGGTACTTCAGCATGTCACAAAAAAAGAATTAAAAAATAAATAAAATTGTTGCAAAACATTAAATTCGATTTAATCAATAAAATCCTCTCCTGTACAGTACAGTAAAGTCCTGTCTCCTGTACTTTATCCATTATAAACCTCAGCCAGCCGGATCTAGTTATCTCAAAACCAAATGCAGTGTGTTTTTTCAGTCTGATTTTGATTAAATGCATCTTTTGATTGAGTAAGTTCCAATGTTTTGCATATTAATTCTGCCACTAGTCAAAATGGGTTTGTGTTTGTAAGTCACATGACTAATTGAACTGACCAGTGGCCTTTAGATTACACATACAATGACAAAACTGGTAATTAAGGGCTATTATCAACAATATTAACTTAAGTAAAAAAAAAATACACTCACTGCTCTAACGTTAATTATTTGGGTGTATTTAAATACCAATTAATCCAAATGCAGAGCTGCTGCTCCTTTAATTAGTATTAATCTATCATATCTAATAATTGCTCAGGGAGACTTGGGATTCACTTTTTACCCATAATACTTTTCTCTTGTGCTCTGAGATCATTTCTGTGAGTGAGAAAACAGCCAACTCCTAAATTCTGTGTTGGTACTTCAGCATGTCACAAAAAAAGTAGTTTGGAAACACTTTTTGCTGAGAAAAAGGACTGTCAACAAATATGGTGTCAGAATTACACGTGTCCATATTCATGTACGTGAGCCTGCAGCACAAAAGCAGTGTTAAGTCGCTGGGGGATATTTGTAGCAATAGACGACAATACAGTGTATCGGTCAAAATTATCCATTTTTCTTTTATGCCAAAAATCATTAGGATAT
This sequence comes from Sinocyclocheilus grahami, assembly GCF_001515645.1. Classification (NCBI taxonomy): domain Eukaryota; kingdom Metazoa; phylum Chordata; class Actinopteri; order Cypriniformes; family Cyprinidae; genus Sinocyclocheilus; species Sinocyclocheilus grahami. The sequence goes on along the minus strand of NW_015505219.1, from coordinate 411,045 downwards.
TAAGTAAAGATCATGTTCCATGAAGATATTTTGTAAATCTCCTACCGTAAATATATCAAAACTTAATGTTTGATTAGTAATATGCATTGCTAAGAACTTCATTTGGACAACTTTAAAGATGATTTTCTCAATATTTAGATTTTTTTTGCACCCTCAGATTCCAGATTTTCAAATATTGTCCTTTCCTAACAAACCATACATCAATGTAAATTATTATTATTATCATTATTTATTCAGCTTTCAGATGATGCATGAATTCTCAATTTCAAAAAATGTACCCGTATTGACTGGTTTTGTGGTCTAGGGTCACATATTGCTCCTGTTAAAATGCTGCTTCTCTGTAATGCTCAATGGTGAGGTAAATCTTCATTCATACACACTGAAATTGCCTAAAGAAATCTAAAATCTGATCATTTTTTTAGCTTTTGTTTTTTAGCCATTTTCATAGGCAAGTCACCTTTGATGAAAGCATCTGTCGAATGCGTGAATGTGAAGGTGTTTTCTGTGCAGGGTAAGAGGACGAATCTGCGTAAGGCCGGGTCGGAGCGCATCGATCACAGCATGAGAGTGCGCTTCAATCCTCTGGCTCTGCTACTGGACTCGTCGCTGGAGGGAGAGTTGGATCTGGTGCAGTGGGTCATTTACGAGGAAAGTCACATTTCACTCTTCTGTGTGTGTATGTCATTGACTAGTAGTGTTTTACAGGAATATGGCAGTAATGTGATGAATGGGCGTTTTACAGGTTGAGGATCCCAGTCACCCTAACGATGAGGGAATCACAGCGCTGCATAACGCAGTGTGCGCCGGCCACACAGACATCGTGAAGTTCCTGGTGCAGTTTGGAGTCAATGTGAACGCCGCTGACAGTGACGGATGGTGAGGAGCCTTTCAGCGGTTTGCATGTCATACAGTCACACACTCACATGCTTCCTCATCACTCACAGAAACTCATCAGTGGACAGCAAGACATCAAACATGTACAATTCTGCAACTATCAAGTTTAATCCACAAGTTGAGAAGTATATCGTTGCCAGCATTTCCAGTGCTGTGCATGCACAAGCATTCATTCAATTCAGTCAAAGGCATTTTCATGTTTGTCATTTATAGCAGCACCTTTTCTCTGAAATTAAATGTTGATAATGTTGTGATATCTAATAGAAGTGGGAGGAAAAAAAATCAATTCTCCGATTCATTGAGTCTCTCTTCAATGATTCTGAGCATTGTTTTTATTTTCCCGCATATGCAGGAAATTGTGTTAGTATGCACTAGACAGCCACAAACACACACCTCTAATATTTTTAATAATACATCAACATTGATCATATATCAATAACAACACATCAAGTGAGGATAGTTAATGATAACCCGCCTGTAGCTGTGTCACCGTCCTCAGACACATGCTGTTGTTTTGGTGGCAGTGTGTGTGTGTAACCATGTGTGTGTGCGTGTGTGTGTGTTTAGGACGCCCCTGCACTGCGCCGCGTCCTGTAATAATGTACAGGTGTGTAAGTTCCTGGTGGAGTCGGGGGCTGCCGTGTTTGCCATGACCTACAGTGACATGCAGACGGCAGCGGATAAGTGTGAGGAGATGGAGGAGGGATACACTCAGTGCTCTCAGTTCCTCTACGGTGAGCGAATGATGACAGGCTCTCTCAAGCCTTGCTCAGACTGTCAGTCCAAACCGGATTTTTCTGCACATTCGATTGGAATCCGATCATATTTAGCAACTGCAAGAGCAAAAAATCATATGAAATCAGATTTTTACAAATCCGTTTGTAGAAAACAAACAAGGTTGTGTTGTTGGGAAGTGCAAGTCAAATGAAAAATGACAATACGTGTCTCTGAGTTTTGAGACTAGCGGAGACCGAATAAAGCCACGCATTTCAGCTTCCTACAATTCTGGCGCTGCCTCATAAAACGTAATATAATCCAGCGTGACGGCAATCATTCCTTCCTCTGTACTACTGGTTTTAATGAGAATAAACATGAATGAACATCTCATGCCTCTTTCAATCAGTATTTCACTCGAAGAGGGACATCAATAAAACAGCTTGTAAACAAAATATCACGTAGCATTTCATTTACCTCAGTCAAGTCACCAGTGTCTCGTTAGTTCACCTGAGAAATGAAGTCTAGACAAGAGCATTTCACGAAATATTACACTATATACTCATTATATTTGACTTTACCTGTTAGTCTTAATTATTTAATGTATGTTTAAATTAATCTTTTACGAAACATGTTATAACAGCCACTGTGTAAGTAAATATATTTTAACCAAGTTAATTTAAAAACTGCATTATGTGCAATTTACATGTTTGCATACAATAATTTTTTTAAGTTGAGCGTTGATGATTATATTTAAAATTAAATAGTAATTGTAAGTTTGGGTTAAGTTGTTTATTGTAACCTTATAATGTCAAAGGGCTCCCTATAGTTTAAAGCATAAGCTGAGGTAGATTTTTTTTTAATTATAACTGAATGTATTTAAAGAAAGAGCAATTTGTTCAGTAAACCACTGTTTATTTAAAAAAAAAAAAAAAAGGTTAGTTTTTCCCCTGCTGTACTGAAATCATATTCGTGTACCGTTACACCGCTAACATACACACAAATCAGTTCTGAACACAAATATAGACACGCTAGTAATCAGATTTGGACTGACAGTCTGAACAAGGATTTAGACTAAGAGCTGTTCTCTACTGACTGTTTAAAGGGATATTTCACAAAAAAGGAAAATGCTGTCATTAATCCAGCGTGAGTCCATAGACAGCAAGGGTCCTAACACGTTTAAGGTCCAGAAACATAGTGAGGACATCGATAAAACAGTCCATGTGACATCAGTGGTTCAACCGTAATGTTATGAAGCTGCGAGAATACTTTTTGTGCATATAGAAAACAAAAATAATGACTATAATAACTGTCGAGGCTTATTGCTCATGATTTTAGAGGCCTGTACCACAATGCTAGCAAAAACTTGAGATTACAGGATCGATTCAATAAAACCAATCAAATCCAGCCTGCTTTTGATGCTATCCATTTTCTTTCAGTTATTTGTTAGATTAATCCTGGGATTTGGGGCATGAGCACATGAAACATGGAAAGAGATCGTGATTGAGTCACTTCTGCTGTAAAGATCAAGAATTGATGAGAGAAATATGAAAAATCTAAGCACATTTAAACAAGAAGAAGAAACACTGCTTGTGCTCCCAAAATGGATGGGATCCTGGAATATGCACATTATGACCCTGGTGCTGAGTTTGTAGTTAAAAAAAAAGAAATATAAAATTAAAATGAAAAACACAACACTCCTCTCTAGTAAAAAAAGTCATATGTTTAAAATACATTTATTTCATACTAAATATAGTTCAAATCTATTAACATATTTACTGACATATTGCTCGAGACTTACTGATATAAAAATTATAATTAAACTTTACTTGGAGTACTAGTGAACAATGCACGTTTCTTGATATTAAACCTAAAATGTGATTTAATGTCACTAATGATGAGGATTGTATGATCTTTGAATAATATCGGTCTTTAAATGCAAGAAATGTAAAGTAAACTTGCAATAGTTCCACTTTAGCTCAATCAAATATACGTCAGTATATCTTTAGTTGGACTAAAGCACAATTAAAGTGCATTAGGTACATGTTCCAATTTAGCAGACTTTAAGTATAGCAGTTTAATACACCAAAAGTACAATTGCAGGATATTTTTATTACGTGCATAATATGTAAATGTATTTGTAGTATACTCAGCATGACATAAATGTAATTTAGATACATTTAAGTATATTTATTTTTCACTAGGGCTATAAGCTGAGAAGCTGTGTTTGTTTCCCGTGCTGTGCAGGCGTCCAGGAGAAGATGGGCATCATGAACCGCGGGGTGGTGTGTGGCCTGTGGGACTACGAGAGCGTGCAGGACGACGAGCTGGCCTTCAGAGAGGACGACTGCATGACGGTGCTGCGGCGGGAGGACGAGGATGAGACCGAGTGGTGGTGGGTGCGCTCCGCCGGCCGAGAGGGGTACGTCCCCCGAAACCTGCTGGGGGTGAGTGATTCACACCAGTTATTGCCCTGTTCACACTGCATACAGGCCTACAATAAAACCTGAAAGATTTAGCCTATCATGGTTTTTACTCTACAGGGATCAACGCTTCGTTCAAATTTTTACGTGCCCTGCCAACATTTTCACTGGCCCTGCCACAAAAAAATAAAATAGCTGCTGTTATCATTGTTTTTGATCTGTTATATTGTATTCTAATAAATAAGCTTATATGACACCAATATTTTAGATACCGATTAGATTTTACAATTCTCTATTTCAATTTCGATACCACAGCAAAAATCACTAGCCAAAAATAAACATAAATATATATTTATTAAATACAGACTAAGTATAATAATAAGGTAATATTTCCACACAAATGGCCATTGGGAAAATGACTGCAGTGCAGTTTGTGTTGGAACAGAAGATAGTCTGAAATCAAACAAAAAATGTCCGGTAGATCTGTGCATCTGTACTCCAGTGTATAAATTCAATATAGATTAAAGCGACTTAAGTTACTTGCCAGGACGGGTATTTTGACACACTTTTGTATGTATCTGTCTGTTCAGGCGGCTCGTGCGTGTCAAAGACACGGCTGTTCACACAGAACACAGCGCGCGAGTACTGAAAAGAGTTGTCTTTCACGTCCAAATGCTTTTTAATCACTTTAATTTTTAAATGAACAAGTCTTAAAACATGCAAATGATAAAATGTTGTGACAACGTGGCAGTGGCCCGATCAGGCAAGTGACAAATCCGTCTACTGTCCCGAACGTCTTTCACGCTGGCACCGGGCCATCGGCCAGTCCTTATTTTCGAGCCCTGCTCTAGAAGATTGTTGTCTTTACTTAATATCCTAATGATTTTTGGCATAAAAGAAAAATCTATAATTTTGACCCATACAATGTATTGTTGGCTATTGCTACAAATATACCCCAGCGACTTAACACTGCTTTTGTGCTGCAAGGTCACAAATGTCAATAAAAACCATTTTTCCTGTCAGCCGTTATACTGTGCTCTTGCACAAATACAGCGGCGCACTCTGTGAGAAAATACGATGCGTGTCAGATCTGCATCACACTCAGCAGCGGCAGCTCTTAAAGTAATAGCAGCCAAATAACCAGCTGCTGTAATGTCTGTTCATCAAAGAACAAAAGAGTAAATCAATAACTTCAGTAGCTTTAAGGATTCATCTATATTTAATTTAGTGTTTGATAATTTCTACTTCAATTCAATTTTTAAATTTGACAGCACTAGTAAAAATCTGTGGTTTACTTCACTGACTTTAATATCGCTTAAGCCAAAATCTTTCAAAATATGCATGCAATGTTTGCCAATCTAAAATGGGTTTTTCCAACTGATGTACTAAAGCAAAAGACAGGCCCGGTTTCACAGACAGGGCTTAGGCTAAGCCAGGATTAGGCCACAGTTCAATTAGGACATTTAAGTAATTTTTATTAACATGCCTTAAAAAAAACTTTACTGGTGTGCATCTTGAGACAAAACAAAGGCACTGATATATTTTAAGATCAGTCAGTGCAAGTTTCTTTCAGTTAAAACCGCTCAGACTTACACTTTAAACTCAGACTAGGCGTAAGCCTTGTCTGTGAAACCGGGAGATAGTGTCTTAAATCAAAGGTTTTTCTGAAGCAGCTAATGTGCCAAAGACTGTGTGTGTGTGTGTGTGTGTGTGTGTGTGTGTGTGTGTGTGTGTGTAATAATATTTGTTTTGTTCTTCCTCAGTTGTACCCAAGAATTAAACCCCATCAGCGGAGTCTGGCTTAAGTCCTTCAGAGAGGAGAAGAAAGACTGGCAGTCAACACTAATCCACCAACACCACTAGTTAACCTCCTCATGACGGTTGCAGGACCATCTACTTGTGTGTCCCTTCTGTGTTGTAGTTGTTTTTTGGATGTTACTATTCATATGTTACAGTGATGGTCACTCTTTTTGTCTTTTTTATTCCAGAAATCAATTGCATAGAAATTAGGTCTTTAGATTGTACTTTATATTTGTATATCAAGATTTTTTTCACTGCAAATTTTTTAAATTTTGGCCTGTGTTTTGTATCACAGATATTTTGCATACGGTGTTCTTTCAAGGTTAGTGAAAGGAAATGAATTGTGTTGGAAACAGAGCTTCTGAATCTGGTTCAATATTTTTTCTCATGAGCACAAAGTCAAATGAACTAGTTGTACAGTGCTAGTAAACTAGGGTAAGTACAGTGAGTTTCTGGTGATTTTTAGTAGGTGTCCAGCAGCAATCTCTCGCTTCATCTCAACTTCAGCCGCATAAATTGGTGATGTTCACATTGAAAGACACCGCTTTTATTATACAGCATGTCACAGTCACAGGAGTGCAGAGGCTTCAACCAGCTCATGCCCGGCAATGAAACCGGTGGACTCTACATCTTGCTGCTGGTGTCCCTCTTCCCGCTGTACTACTGGTGCTTTACAGACGGTGAGTGGCTGGATTGGCTACACACTCTATGCAGCCTTTGGTTAGGCAGGATTATTTTCACTTCTCTTCAGGTAAGAGTAGAGCGACAGAGCTAACCTTTATCTTTATAGGACAGAGAGAGTTTCCACTCAGACTCTTTGGTACCAGCCAGCCCTGTTGAAAAAAACAGCATATGCTGGTTAGGTATGTTTTGACGCTGGGATGCTGGTTTAAGCTGGTCCTTTGCTGGTTTATGCTGGTCATGTGCTGGCAAAGGACCAGCATTAACCAGCAAAAGGACCAGCATAAACCAGCTGAAACCAGCATCAAAACATACCTAACCAGCATATGCTGTTTTTTTCAACAGGGAGTGTATCAGGAAATGAAGGAACAAGTTTACAAAGCAAACTTGGAAAATATTCCAGTGTTTATTTTGCACTGTAACATTTTGCACTATGCACAGGATGTGTGATATAATAACAACAAAACAATCAAGTCGAAGGATGAAAATGTATCTATTAGAGTACACTGCGGTACATCACTAGTTTCACTGCGCTGGTGTGATCTTGGTCCACTCTTCTTTCACAGTTCAATGACTGTAGTGGGTTTCTTAGCCATAACTTTGTCACCAAGTATTTTCCAGAGATGTGTGAGATGAGATGTGAGATGGCGCCGATGTTGATGGCTGCCTCCGTGGCGTGCTCCGCAGTTGTTTTTATGTTTTTGTTAGTTTGTCCTGTCTTTAGTTATATCCCTGCAATCAGTTTCACCAGAGACGAATTACTGGACATTCGGCAGTACACACCACCCGATATTTCAATGGTTTTCGATTATTCTGATGTTTTGCTGGACATTGTAGTTGGCGGAGCAGCGGCACTGATCAAACGCTTCAGGACACGCAGACGGGGAAAGCGAGCCAGCGCCCTCATGAAGCTCAGGCAGTGCGGATTCAGAACACCGTTGCCTAGCATCCATCTAGCAAACCTCCGCTCTCTACCCAACAAAACGGATGAACTCCTTCTGCTCTCCCAGACAAATAAGGATTTTTCAAACTCTGCTGCTCTGTGTTTCACGGAAACCTGGCTGAAAGACGCCATTCTGGACAGCGCGTTGAGTCTCCCGGGCTTTCAGCTGTTCAGAGCGGACCGCGACGCAGAATCATCGGGGAAATCATGTGGCGGCGGGACATGCTTTTACATCAATGAGAGGTGGTGTACAGATGTAACTGTGTTAAAGAAGATGTGCTGTTCAGTTCTAGAAGTGCTTTCATTAACTGTTTTGCTCATTCATTCTCGTCAGTGTTTACATTCCTCCGCAAGCGCACGTGAGCTCCGCTTTACAGAAACTCGCTGATCAGATCACAGACACAGAACAACAACACCCGGACTCTGTTTTAATCATTCTCGGGGACTTTAATAAAGCCAATCTCTCCCGTGAACTGCCAAAATACAGACAGCACATCACATGTCCCACCAGAGACAGTAATATATTGGATCACTGTTACACCACAATAAAGAATGCATATCACTCTGTTCCACGGGCAGCTTTGGGGCTCTCTGATTACTGTTTGGTTCATCTTATACCGACCTGCAGGCAGAAACTGAAATCAGCTAAACCTGTATGAAGGACTGTAAAAAGATGGACTAATGAAGCAGATGTAACGGGTACTTATGCCCGTCTTGATAGGGGTTAAATATCCTGTGGCTCTGGATGAATGGTGGCAAAGGATCTTTGTCCTTGCCTCCAAATTCAATATGCTCCGTACTATTCTGATTAATATATTTGGACTAAAATGAGGAGGGCTCCAGGCTTTATATTGTCACAGGCCTAACCTGGAGTTTACAGCACATATGAGAAAGCCATAAACCATCAAATATCTCCCCAACCTCACAATGTCCTGCAGCATAGAAGGGAGCGCCCCTACCCCAGAACCAACAATAGCCTAAAGTCAAATTACCAGCAGTAACAAGCAGATGAATATTCACAAAGTAAACTGACTGGTTCAGAATCAACCATTTAATTTCTGGAAATCAAAAATTAAAAGAAAGTTTTAGTCATCTTAACCTGAAATCTGGAAAATCATTCAGAGAAAATAAACACTGAACAAACAAATATAAACCGAGAAAATAATGACAAATGTATCAAAGATTCAACCCTTGGGCCCTTTTAAGTAAACAGTGTATACACAATTAGGACTAATTCAGCTTTTTTTCACAGTTTGGAATAAACACTCCCTTAAAGAGAACATTTCAACATTTCAGAAAACAAACAAACAACAAAAAAATCTCTTTAACACAATTACATGGTGTATTTCACCCTATTCAAATTAACATTCCTGCATTTCCTAAAAAAACAATTTTCAATTGAATTTTCTAATTTGAATTAGGCTGTGCAGGTTGTATTTTCAATTCTCTTAAGTCCCACGCAGTCCACTTGTAAAACAGTTCAAATGTGTAACAAGTGTCTCAATGCAATCTCTCCCGATCGTTCAAACTTCTTTACTTTTACCCCTTAATCCGTAGGTTTCTGATGAAAGAAGGAAACATCTTACTTGAGTCGAATCCTGCAATGTAAGTCGATGGCAGGGTAAACTTATGTGTTCCCCGAAAGGCACTGATGTGGAGGGTTTTCCCCGGTAAATCCAGCCTGGTGGCGCAGCACACTAACGATCTCCGAGCAGCCTCCTTTTTCTTCCCGCGACTCACTCCGAATCCCGGGAAAAGTCAATGAAATGAAAACATGCAAGTCATACAAGTTGTTGTAACTCCAGTCGTCACATTACGTCTAACTCAGCTCTCCGTGCCCACCTCCGTCTGTCAGTGGATCAACAGCTTCCTGACAGACAGGCAGCAGCTAGTGAGGCTGGGAAAATACACATCCAGCACCCGTATAATCAGCACTGGAGCTCCTCAGAGTTGTGTTCTCTCCCCACTGCTCTTCTCCCTCTACACCAACGACTGCACCTCTAAAGACCCCTCTGTCAATCTCCTGAAGTTTGCAGATGACACTACAGTCATCGGCCTCATACAGGACGGTGACGAGTCTGCTTACAGACAGGAGGTTAAAGAGCTGGCTGTCTGGTGAAGTCTCAACAACCTGGAGCTCAGCACGCTCAAAACTGTGGAGATGATAGTGGACTTCAGGAGGAACCCCCCTGCTCTCCCTCCACTCACCATCATGAACAGTTCTGTGACTGCAGTGGAGTCATTCAGGTTCCTGGGCACCACAATCTCTCAGGACCTGAAGTGGGACACTCACATAGACTCCATTGTGAAATAGGCCCAGCAGAGGTTGTACTTCCTTTGCCAGCTGAGGAAGTTCAACCTGCACACTCCCTCTTTGAACTGTTGCCATCTGGTCGACGCTACAGAGCTCTGAGCACCAGAACGACCAGACACAGGAACAGTTTCTTCCCTCAGGCCATCCATCTCATGAACACTTAACAATAACTGTAGAACACACACTATTTATTCACTCATACTCTTATCTAACACTCATACTCAGTCTACACCTCACATTTGCACATAATATACCTGTACATACAAAACTGTCTATTGTAATATACCTGCACATACAATTGTCAATTTATATATTTTTATTCCTTATTTACTTGTTCTATTTTTATTCTTTTTTTATTTTTTATTATCTGTGTTTTTTGTTCTGTCACTGTCATTCTGTTACACTGTGGAAGCTTCTGTCACGAAAACAAATTCCTCGTAAGTGTAAACATACATGGCAATAAAGCTCATTCTGATTCTGATTCTGATTTTAATGGGGATTAGTTCAGGACTCTGGGCCGGCCATTTCATTATTTCAATGTTCAAGGAACTGCTTCACCTGTTTTGCTTTATGACAGGGGCATTGTACTGCATGAAAATTGCAGGCTGATTGGGCGATGAATGCAGGGAAGGAACTGCATGTTGCCGCAGGAGGTTCTGATAAACATTTGCATTCACTCTGCCATGTAGCTGTATAAGAGGCCCAACTCCTGCTGCAGAAAACATTGCCCAAACCATGACACTTCCTCCTTCTTTCACTGACTTCTTTACGCACTTGGGCTTCAGTCTTCAGTCATTCCCCAGTTTGACGCCAGACATAATGTTTCCCATCAGACCCAAATAAATGAAACCTGCTCTCATCATTAAAGTGAACTTTAAACCCGTTTTCCTCTCTCCACACAACATGCTCCTCAGCAAAAGTCTAGCCTTTTGATTCCTTCTGCTGATGAGAGGCTTTGTCACTGCAGAGTTTGCTTTCAATCCAAATTCTCTTAAACATGCCGAGACAGATCCTTATCCTATTCAGCACTGAACTGGCAAGCAATTCCAGCTGCAGTGCTGAACCGATTCCCCATTGAGAGCCCCTGCTTGTCCTGTCTTCTTGTGCTTTTGTCTTACATGGATGACCAGCCTTTTTGGGGGACTTGAACCTGCAATATTCACAGATTCAGATCACAGAGAAATCACAGATTGGAACGACCAACCAACTTGCAGTGGGTGAAAGGGTCATCCCTTTGGCCTTCATTTGGACAACCTGCTGTCCCGGGGTTTCAGTCACCTTAGAGCGGCTCGCCATCATGCAGTCTCAATGAAAATTGGATGGATGCTGCCAGTTAAATAAGGTTTTTCATATAATTAAGGAAATTAGCACCAGGTGCCAGATTATCACCAGTAACTTTGGAGGTATCTGTAAGTGTTCTCTAATTTTGATCGGAGTTCTTTTTCAGTTTTTTTTTTTTTAACTTTGCTTCAGAATGCAATTCATTTATGAAATATGCTTAGAAAACTGCCCTTCTACGCCTGTTAAGATTTTTGATGTCTTGCACAGTGTTGCCATGGTCATAGTTTAAAAGAAAGTCTCATATATTTTAAGTGCAATGTCTAATTCAATGTTGATTGAACTGGTGCTTTGTATTTTCTCATAAGGGCTGATTGATGTGGCTATTGTGGCTCATGATCAGCTATGTGCAGTGTGACATACGCACTATGCATTGTTTTGATTAAGCAACTAGGTGCTGGTGTCGTGTTTGGGCCCGTCACTGCTGCTTGCAGCTACTTTTTAATCAGAGAAAGCAGAGTTGTGTTTATTTATTGTACTTATATATTTTGTACTTATATATTTTCAATGTTTATTTATTTATTGCATATTTTGAAAGTGAGTTTGATTTGCCACTAAAGTGTTACGCTCCACACTGTAATAAACTTCACCTTAAAATTAACCAATTATGTCCGCGCCTATAGCCTAGTGGTTATTGTGTTGACACATAGCACATCTGTGCTCATGCAGACCTGAGTTCGATTCCCACCTTGAGGTCCTTTGCTGATCCCAATCCCCTCTCTCCACCTATTGCTTTCCTGTCATCTCTCTACTGTCCTCTCGCATTAATGAAATTTACCAATTATGAATTTCTTCATAACACTTTCTCTAAAACAGATGAGAAATGTAACATTGATGTATAATGAGATTTTTCTCTTACAGAAAGTGCTGAGGATGAGTTTGAAATATCCTTTGTTTGCCATCGGCCTGATGATCTGGACATACTACAGGAAGAGACTGAATTCAGCAAGAAAGAGCTGCAGTTCCTCTACAGGGCCTTCAAAAATGTAAATGTTGCTCTACTTACATAGATTAAATAAGGAAGAAAGTCAGTACATTAGCTGGGAATATCACCCTTTGTGTGGCACAAATAATTGTCACTTTATTTCTCTAATTCATAATTATAATTTACATGTCTTTCTTTCTTTTTCTGAAAGACATAATTAATTGCATATTGTATTACGTTGAAGGTTTTTGGCCACAATGGTGTTTTTATAGTGTTTGTTTTAAGATCTGTTGTGCATTTCAGGAATGTCCCAGTGGAGTGGTGACTGAGGACGTGTTTAAACTCATTTACTCTCAGTTCTTCCCACAGGGAGGTGAGACAGTGTGTATGT
>NW_015505219.1:381606-398585 GCF_001515645.1 Sinocyclocheilus grahami | reverse complement strand
GTGTGTATGTATATATATATATATATATATATATATATATATATATATATATAAAATAAAATTACATGACATGACATGACATGGGGGGGATAAAAATGACAGCATCATTATATTATTTTTACACAGAGATTGGTATGTCTTTGTTACAGTATGTGCCAGTGGTGACCATTCGAAAATGGGACAAAGCAAGTTTGCATGCCTGTAACTCTAGAAGTATTAAAGATATCTTAATGCCCTTTCAGATTTTGGGTCTTAACAAACTTTCCTTTCGGCGTCTTCATTTTTAAGGCCCTATATGGTTAAATTCCAGCAATTTTGGAATCTCAATATGACTCCAGGAGTAATTTGTTAAATTGTACACATTTTTAGTGGTCAAAAACCAAATGTGGGTAACTTCGCATATAGATTATACTTTATTTCTTTTGAAGAGGAATGTCTAAGAACAAATAATGCTGAAACTAGAAATGTATTTAGTTTACTTCCATCAAAACAACTGCATAGAACATGTCTGAATGCCATAAATATTATTTTTCCAAAGTTTGCGTGTCTGTAACTCAAGATGTATTAAAAATATTCAATATGATTTCAGATTCTAATTCTAAATAAACTTTTTTTTTTTTGGAATCTACACTTTCAAGGCCCTTTGTAGTTCAGTCCCAGAGATATGAGGATCTCAATGTGGCTGTGTGTCGAGATTGTTTAATATTACCCACTTTCAGTGGTCGAAAACCAAATGTTGGTATTTAAAGGGGAATGTCTGAAGAATAAATAACACTGAAAGTAGAAATATATCTTGTTTTCCTCTATCAAGGCAATTGCATAGAACATAGTAAATGCATCTATGACATTTAACATTTTGGCTTTCTTCACTATACACGTTTATCTTTCTTGAGAAAAAAATATTGACAAAATTAAAACTTTGAGCTGGGGACCACTGATTGATTTGACATGGAATCACACATTTGTGCTCATATCTACACAACCTTATGGGCTAGAATCAAGATGATTATTTTCCCCTTAGTCACTGAATCACATACTACACAATGCATATCTATAAATACCATTTGCATTTTATACATACATACATATACAGTACATACATATGTACACACACACACACAAACACATGTATGTATATATATATATATATATATATATATAAAGCGTTGTCCAATTCCTTTTTCTTTCTCTCTGTCAGATTCAAGCATTTATGCACATTACCTCTTTGAGGCATTTGACACTAACAGGAATGGTTGTTTGAGTTTTAAGGTAAGTAACAGCAGAGGTTTTTTTTTAAATTCTGGTCCTGAAGACGGACCACTCTGCATTTTCTATGTCCATCTTATCTAACACACGATTCATATCATCAACTGGTTAGGAGAAGATCTATGAGCTAAACTGTGTGTGTCAGATAAGAGCCTTGCCTTGCCTAGTTAAGATTTTATTTGTTTGTTTGTTTTCTGACATATTTATAATTCTTATTATTGTCATTTTACAGGAGTTTGTTGCTGGTCTGTCACTCATCCTTAGAGGTTCAATATATGACCGGCTAAATTGGGCATTTAATTTCTATGATCTTGATAAAGATGGATTCATCACACGAGAGGTACTTGAAATGACGCTTTGATCAGTTTAATGTCTAGAAAGATTATTGTAAATATATATGTGTGTGTATGCTGTTTCGGTCTCCCAGGAGATGATGAAGATCATGAAGTCGATTTATAATTTGATGGGGAAGTATGTGTATCCCTCCATACATGATGATACTCCCAGAGAACATGTGGAAAACTTCTTTCAGGTGAACACAAACACACAGGATGTTCATTAATGTCCATGTTGTGACCCAAACATTTTTGTTTGCTAAAAAGTAAGGAATACAATTACTAAAGGAACTCCATGTTCTCTCTCCATATCAGCTACAATTAATGGAAAGTAATACAAACCCAATTCCAAAAAAAGTTGGGACACTATACAAATTGTGAGTAAAAAAGGAATGGAATTCTGTGAACATGTGTTTGCCCCCATCCTGATTCCTTTCATTTTTGTTTATATCTCAAACTTAATTGTTTCAAAAATGAAAACAAAATCTAACAAAATAAATGTAACTCAAGTAATAATATAGCTTTAATCAATAATGTTATATATTGAAGTTATCTAACATCAACTGGGTCGATGTGAAAATTCTGAAAAATTCCCAAATTTATGAAACTAGATGCAACCAGGCCTAATTATGGAAATCCGGGGAATGCGGAACACGATTTCCACCAACGGGGAAACCCCCCGGAAAATGATTTTTACCCAGGGGGCCTGAGTTAATATGCTGTTCAGGGGGCCCACAAACCATAGCGGAGCCCCTGGTTCTACTCACCATCCTCATAGTGTTTAATTGTTTATTACCACCACTGATTGTCTAATAAATACCACACACTGTAACAACCTTCGTCACCTTCTGTGTCAGAAGACAAGACCGTAACAGCATGGATCCAGTAAGATTGGCCCTGGACCCGTTTACTGCAACCATCAAAAATCTGAAGCAGGAATTGCTTTTTTGTTGGCCAATCCTAACTGTTTTTTTTTTGTGACCTCGTCCAACCTCTATAAAACCAGCGCATCAACACTCCCCCATACACTTCATTGCTGCCGTCGGTGCTGAATGTGGGATTTGTGTCACTGTCAGTGCCATACTCAGGGAACAGCAAGGGATTGCAAGGGTGTTCCATCATGCTTGAAATGAATTCTTAACTATTTCCTACTGAGAAAGCCAAAGTAGGATTCATTATCTCTCATCTCTCTCCAGCCATATGCTGCAGTGGTTTGAACCTTTATGGCACCAGGATGGAGCAATCATAAATTCTCTCTCACAATTCCTTTCCTATTTAAAGGATGTGTTTTCGAGGAGTGTGGGAAAATTGTTGAATTGGGAACAACTACACTGTCTTCGCCAGGAAAAAGTGATTACTCAGTTATCTTCTGTACCATGGCACCCCCATGATTCCATGGGGTTCAGCACTCCATCCGTGTCATTCATGACCATTTGGTAAGTTGCAGCTGGGAAACCCCACCAGTCTAGGCAGTGTCCTCACAAGGTCGTCCTCCTTCTGTAACAAAGGAAACTATTCAAGTGTACTAATCACATTTTACTACCTCGGAACATCAACGCTGTTTTCAATCCCAACTCTGCCATACTTCCAGCATCTTCTTGGAAAGTGTCTTGTCTGGCCTCCTCTAATCGTGGTAAGTTCCATCCACCCAGTATCTCCTCTTAGTTCTCCATTTCATATGCCAGTGACTGTTGATGATGATGATAATGATGATGATACATTTGATTTATATTGCATTTTTCTCAAACCCAAAGCGCTACACAAAGCAATTTAAATACAAATATGTAAAAACGTCTCAGGTTACTTATGTAACCATGGTTCCCTGAGTAGGGAACGAGACACTGCATCCTCTAGGGGTCGCTATGGGGAACGCCTCGTCGTGACCGGTGTCTGAAGCATACATTGAAAAAACACCAACTCGTTGGCCGGCAACAGCCATGACGTCACTACCGGTGCGACTATAGTATAAATATGTGCCGGGAGCTACACATCAGAGAGGGGGCTCAGCCTGCAGCATGATTGTAAAATCAGAAGGGTAAGCATACTGCAAGCTAGCCAAACACTCAGCGCATCAGGGAGGCAGAGGAAGGGCCTAATCCACCTGATGCTGCTGGTTCCAGGTGCTCTGGAAAAACAGAGAACTCAGCTTCTCATGTGAGAGCAGAACTCTGAATTCAGAGGAAATAACGTTGCTCATTCCAGGTAACCCTTTGATAAAAGGGGAGCACTGCTCAAACTACCATGAGGACAGCCCATGGAGCGAGGAATCCAACTCCTCAGAGAGGATTAACCCTCGAAAGAAAGCACCATACTCACAATAACCCTCACTGGTGAGGGGAGCGATGCTTCCAGAGTGTGTCGACAGAGACACACTAGTTGAGTGGAGCCAAAGGAACCGGGGTCTAACCAACTCAGAAAAAGGGAACGAGGTCAATAACGCGTAACCCTTACCATACAGGTACAGGTACTGGGCCAAACGGGAGAGGCAAGCTCAGATACAATCCTCAAAGAAGAGGGGAGCACTACCCGAGACAGCATTTACACAGGAAGTTTCTCGTAATGCCACCTATGCCTCCCGCTCGATGCCTCAGCAAGAGGGGATATCCTGGTGATCGGGAAACCCCTCAGGGCGACCCAGATACGGTAGACCAGTCAGGGTAGCATGAAAGCGTAACCCCAGCCCGTACGTCCAGGAAATTTTTGCAGTGATGCGCCGGGGGCCTCATGAACACGAAGGCTCCCGCAGAAGCCTGTGTTATGGCCGCATGATCCAGGAAGTATGAAGCCGAAAACCGGCTTTACTTACCGTCTGGACATACATCGACAAGTGAAATATGCACTGCAAGTCGAGCACCCGGTTTCTGAACCCAGCAAGCCTGCTTAGTAGCACGGAGAGCAAGATCTATGGTGCGGCGCAACTCAGCCATCTCATCAGAAGAAAGGCCCTCACCTTTATCCAGGTCTTTCAGCAGGTCAGCCTGGTATGCCTGGAGCACCGCCATCGTGTGCAGCGAAGCAACAGCCTGACCTGCTGCTGCGTTTGCCCTGCCATTCAATTTAGATTGATATCATGATTAGTTGTCACGGTGACCAGAGGGCCTGGTGTTCAGCAGACATCCTGGCATCCAGTTTATTGAGTGAGGGGACTGTGACGATTTGTTAACCTAATGAATAATTGATTTGTTAAATCAAATTAAAATTAGTGTGTCAGATTGGTCGAGACGCTACACTGGTATGCTGAAACCGAAGGATGTGTGAGGAAAACGGCCTCTTCCATTCCTTCTCGATCTCAGTATGGAGATCAGGAAGGAAAAGAAGGCTCACCTGAGCTGGAGGGTTATGGCCAGAAAGATAACGTTCCTCGAGACGACCTCGCGACATCACTTCCTTAGTTCGCTTCCATGGCAAGTCAAGCCTCGCTGTGGCGCGATCCATAACCTCTAAAAGCTCATCATACACAGGGCAGGAGGATTGAGAAGGCTCAGCCTCAGCTTCTTCGCTCTCTTCATCCATTTCCTGCTCTTCCTGGGCTGAACCCAGCAGAGCACTGGCCCCTGGATCAGATGATGTTAAAGAGAGAACATCATCCTCCAGCGGCTGTCTCTCGCCCACTGCCGATGAGCGTGAGAGGGAAAGCCCCTCTTTAAACTCATCGGCCAGGTCCACCTGAGATCCCCACGAGCTCATTCTCCTCCGTGCCTCAGCAGCGGCAGGTCCTGAACCGCGGGGAGCAGATGGTTGCCCCTCTTTACTCGAAAAGAGAGACAATCGAGAACGGAGCTTTTTAATTGGAAAAAACTCACAACGCGCGCAGATTGCCCCCTCGAGGACATCGCGTGCGTGCTCTTCGCCCAAACAAACAACACATAGATCGAGTGTGTCATCTGGTGTCAAAAAGCGATGACACGGACGCACACACCTTCTAAATGCTCTGCTAGTGCTCGCCATAATGAAAGAAATAGCTCTTACTTTTTCCTTGGAATGCACGCTTCAAACAGAACAGTCAATGAAGACAAAGAAGAGAATGATGTGTAGCTCCCGGTGCATATTTATACTATAGTCACACCAGTAGTGACGTCATGGCTGTCGCCGGCCAATGAGTTGGTGTTTTTTCAATGTATGCTTCAGACACGGGTCACAATGAGGCGTTCCCCATAGCGACCCCTAGAGGACGCAGTTCGAAGTTCCCATGAAAGGGAACAATAGTTAAAACAAAACAGACATAATGATACAACACTCAGAGACAATAAGCATTTTTAAAAATATGGGTCTTTGAAGACTTCTTAAAAAGTTGAATATTGGAGAATTTCTTACCACCAAAGGAAGTTTGTTCCACAACCGTGGAGCTAAAGCAGAGAACCCTTACGAAAAAGAAGTTTATTCAAGTGTGCTATTAGTATACGTCTTTTAAAATAAAAATAGGAAAGTATACTTTGTCTAATTTTTATGAACTTCTCAGACATGGGCTTTATGTACTTCTCAGAAATATACTTAAAATTACATTTAAGTATACTTGACTTATATTTAGGAAAAGTCTAAATATATTTGAGCTATATTGTGCTCCGAGAACGTTTTCATTGTTATACGGTGGGGGCGCTATTACACATCTTCTGTACAGAATTTCCAAAACACAACAGATGCTTCCACATGTATTCTAACACGATCATCAGACATAAAACAGCATCAAAAAATGTCGAGCAATGAAGAGGTAATAATGATTGTCAAGCTTTGGGGTGTTGATCGACTCCATCTACGTTTTGATTATCATTCTGAATCCAATTCATAGTCTTTTTTCAGCTTTTTGTTCTAAACCTTGTTTATTTCTTTATTTTTCTATTTATAAAACTTACCCACATTCAAGTGTTTAAAAAAAGAATGCATGACGCTAGAATAAAATGTTTTTGTTTACAAGCAGATACCCTGTTCTTTCTTTTGATGTTTTGTATGTTCAGATATTCATATAACAAAATATATACAAATTAATACCTAAATAGGGATGTAGTAGTATACTTAAAGTATGATGTAAAGTTCACTTAAAGAAAACTTACGAGTATACTTGCAGTATAAAACTACTAAACTAGTAGTTTACTGAGACTATACTTCAAAGTGTACTAAAATGCAGTATTTATTAAAGTATTTAATTAGTAAACTATCAGTGTACCTATAAGTTCACTTTTAGTATAGTTGCAGTACAAACTAAAAACATAGATGTAAACTAGTTCTGTACTCAAAGTTTACTACTGTTATACTTATACTTAAAGTAGACTTAAAAGTATACTTTTATATACTAGAAAGTGGGCCAATTTAGTCCCAATGAGTATTGAAATAGTACACTTACAAGTATACTACTAGTACAAGGATATCTGTATACTTACTACATAAAGTATACTTAATGAAATAAACTTGAAGTATACTACTTTTTGGTAAGGGAAGGCATGACCACCCATCGACTTTAAATGTAGGCTGCTGAGTAGTAGAGTTTTAGTACACTTTGAAGTATAGTCTCAGTAAACTACTAGTTTAGTAGTTTTATACTGCAAGTATACTCGTAAGTTTTCTTTAAGTGAACTTTACATTGTACTTTAAGTATACTACTACGTCCCTATTTAGGTATTCATTTGTATATATTTTGTTATATGAATATCTGAACATACAAAACATCAAAAGAAAGAACAGGGTATCTGCTTGTAAACAGACACATTTTATTCTAGCTTCATGCTTTCTTTTCTTTTAAACACTTGAATGTGGGTAAGTTTTATAAATAAAAAATAAAGAAATAAACTAGATTTTGAACAAAAAGCTGAAAAAAGACGATTAATTGGATTTAGAATGATAATCAAAACGTATATGGAGTCGATCAACACCCCAAAGCTTGACAGTCATTATTATCTCTTCATTGGTCGACATTTTATTCCATAACGTTACACAGTTTTGATGCTGTTTTATGTCTGATGATGCTGTTAGATTACATGTGGAAGCGTCTGTTGTTTCAGTTTCTTCATCTCTTGTGTTTTGGAAATTCTGTACAGAAGATGTGTACTAGCGCCCCCTACCGTATAACAATGAAAACGTTCTCGGAGCACAAGTATAGCTCAAATATATTTAGACTTTTTCTAAGTACAAGTCAAGTATACTTAAATGTCATTTTAATTATATTTCTGAGAAGTACATAAAGCCCATGTCTGAGAAGTACATACAATTAGACTGAAAGTATACTTTCCAATTTTTTTGTTTAAAAGACGTATACTAATAGCACATTTGAATAAACTTCTATTTCGTAAGGGATGTGCAGCGGAGTTTTGAATATACTGCATTTGCTTAATATACTTATCAGGGAGAGCCAAATAAAGTGTATAGCCGTTACAATAATCTAGTCTCGACATAATAAAGGCATGGGTAAGCCTTTTCACATCAGGCAGAGATAAAGATGGTCGAAGTCTGGCAATGTTTCTGAGATGGAAAAATGCAGATTTTGAGACCGTTTTAATATGGGCATCGAATGACAATTGTGAGACTAAAACAGCACCTCGATTTCACAGCTGTGATGCTGGAGATAGTAAGTCAAAATCAGTAAACAGTTTGAGACTATTTCATTTACCCAAAGCTGTCAGCATACCAACAAGTAGCAGCTCAGTTTTTGATCGTTTAGTTTAAGATAATCGTTGTGCATCCACACCTTTATTTCTTCCAAGCAGGAGGTGAGGGATGTAATTGCGAGATTAGGGTCCAGGAGTAAGCTGACATAGATCTGCATGTCATCAGCATAACAGTGAAACCCCAGACCATACTTTATGATGATGTCTCCAAGCTGCATTATATAGATACAAAATAAAGTGGGTCTGAGAACTGACCCCTGCGGGATGTTCTCCTGAACCAATGTTGCCTCAGACTGTTACTACCTCAGATGTCTCTTGTGTTGTAGATGCCCTCATTGATACAGGGTCAGTAGGCAACTTCATCTCCCAGGAGCTCAATAAAAGATTACTCCTCTGGTCCATCTCTCTGAACACCCAGTTGACCATTCAGTCAGTCATGGGACAGCAGCTGGGTAAAAGACGTATCACCCATTAATCACCCATGTTACAAATGCAGGTGAGAGTCTGCCGCAAAGGAGGCAAAGTCCTTTACCTTCTTCCTACATCCACAGCACCTTCATCCTTGGTAGATCCTGGTTCATCCAACACTGTCCACAAGTATCAAGGATTACCAGAGAAATCCTCAAATGGAACCAGAGCTGTCACCACTGCTGCATCCCGTTTCCCATCCATCATCCTTCCTCCAGTCCATCTCCATTGCCATTGTATATGTGTCCCACCACTGTTGAAAGTCTATCCATCAATCAGAACACTCAAATCTCTTCTGAATACCAAGACTTTCCCTCCCTCTTCTCTGCATATGAGGCCTCTGCACTTCCACCTCATTGCCCATGCTATTGACATCCTTCCAGACATCAAACTTCCACATGGGTGTTTACACCCTTTCTCAGCCAGAGCAGAAGACTGTAGAAGAGTATGTGGAGGAGGTTCTCCGCCAGGAATACATTTGTGGACCAGAGGAAAAGAAGGTTTGAGGCTTGAGACAACATCCTGGATCTGGCCTAACTTGTTGCCTTCCATGCAGCCAATCCTAACTGTCCTGCACCGCATGGAAGAGGCTGGGCCAGTGTCGAAGGTCTTGGACCTCAAGAGTGGTCTGTGGAGGGGGGTAGGTACTGTAATGCATCCGCCTGCTTCTGCACCCCCTGTGCCGTCTCATTCACCAGAATACTGATCATCATCACCTGATCCTCATCACAACCCCGGTCATGGACTGTATATACAGTATATTCACCCTTAATTCTCCTTCTGAGTATGACCATCAAGCATTGTGTGTACTTATTCGTCTTCTTCGTCGGACATCTCAAAAAAAGGACTGTTATTGTTTGTGCTACTTTACCATTGATGTGATTGTGTTCTACACACCTCCCTCGTCATGTTTCATTGTTCATTACCTTTATTTAAAGTCTAACAAATACCACTCACTGCAACAACCTCTGTCATCTTTATCCTTCTGAGACAAGTGAACCTTCCCAACAGCAGTTGAGGGAAACAGGCATTCTGCTCTATACCAGAAAATCTGTACATATGATTTTCTTTTAGTGGAATTTAGTGTTTAGTTTATACAAGATGTAACAGGACCACTCTCGTCTAAAATGTCCCCCTTTTGTCTTATCAGTCTACAATCATTTTCCCAAAATGGATAATGTCCGGTCTTCAGTCTGTAATGCAACTGGATTATACAGCTCGACAATGATCCAAAGCATAGGAGTAAGTCCACCATGGAAAGGCTATTTTGGAGTGGTCTAGTCAAAGTCCTGATTTGAGCCTAATTGATATACTGTAGCAGGACATTAAATGGGTAGTTCACACTCGAATTCTCTCTAATGTGGCAGAACTAAAGCAGTTCTGCAAAGAAGAGTGAGGCAAAATACCACCACAGCACTGCTAAAGACTGATCTCCAGTTATTGGAAGTGTTTGGTTGCAGTTATTGCTGCTAAAGGTGGCACGATTTTAAGTTTAACAGGGCAAATAGTTTTTCACATGGGTGACAGCTGTGAAATAACTTGTTTGCTTTAAAATTAATGACTAAATAAAAAAATAAAAACTGTATTATGTGTTTACTCAGGTTGCCTGGTTTATGTTGCATTTCATGTGATCTAAAACTATTTTGTATGAAATATACAAAAAAAAAAAAATCAGGATGGGGCAAATACATTTTCACAACACTATATATTGCTTGAACTCAAGGATTTTCACCTCTTTTCAAGGATTCAATTATGCATCTGGAACTTTATAAACCTTTTTTCCAGAAAATGGACAGAAACCATGATGGATTGATCACTATTGAGGAGTTCATGGAGTCATGTCAAAAGGTTGATCTCTACAACTTATTTTTATCAAAATGCAAAACATCATAATCAAAGATGAAATATCTCCAGGGAGTATTCCAGAGAGCAGGTTTAACTTGACATCATGACATTTTGATTATCATAACATAACCCAACGTTGATTGAACAGTATATATGCATTGCTTTTTCACAGTCCCAGAATCATCCCTTGTACAGCTAGGGCTGGATTCACAAAACATTCTTAAGAAAAAAAGCCTTCTTAACTGCCATTTTTTCTTTTATTTTAACTTAGGAAATAAGTTAATAAAATGTTGTATTCCCAAACATTCACTCAGAAGACAATGCAAAAAACAGCACAAACATGAATAAAACAGGTCGCTGCAACTTGAGACAAGTTCATTTTATGCATTTTATCAATAGTTTTCCAATACAACAAGGCTTTTTAAAAGTAACTGTTCAAAAACACTGCACATTAAAAACACGAAGCCGAGCGCCGGTCAAGACGGTCACCACGAGAATAGTGTGTGCACTTTTTATGATTATTAGGGTAATCTGGAGGAAGCACAAAAAGACAATCCTTTAAGTGTGTTTATCAGTGTCTTCAGTCATGTATTCAATCAGATAAAGACTATTTTTTTCTTAAGAAAAAATTAGGTTGTTCTTAAGAACATATTTGAGAACTTAAGAATTTTTCAAGAATTGCACTGAAGAACGTTATTATGAACTTCATGGAATTTATCTTAAAAAAATTATTTTTTGTGAATCCGGTCCCTGGTGTAACTGTATATTGTGACAAGCATATGCACAACATCCATCATAATTGCATTTTTAAAATAAAATGTATATAGAAAACATCCCACTGGAGAAAAATGCAGCAATGTTTTAGAGGAGAAAATGTTGGGTTTAAGATTTGTAGGGTAAAATAAACTGTGCTGTAGTAATGCTATATAATTATAATATAACGTGTAGTCTGTGCTGCCATGCACAATGGAGCTTCAGCAGAAGGGAACACATGTGAAGCAGAGACATTAAAGGGGTCATATGATGCTTTTTTAAAGATCATTATTTTGTGTATTTGGTGTAACAGAATATGTTGACATGCTTTAATGTTCAAAAAACACATTATTTTTCAAATACTGTACATTATTGTAGGTCCTCTATGCCCCGCCTCTCTCAAACGCTTTGTTTTCTACAAAGCCCCTCCTTTGACAAGCGCAGTCTGCTCTGATTGGCCAGCTGACCCAGTGCATTGTGATTGGCCGAACACCGCAAATGCTCGTCGGAAATGTAACACCCCTTACCATAATCGCAAACTTCATCTTTCAAAATAAATGTAAAGACAGAGCCCGAAAGGGGAACAGAGTCTCGTGACAGACACAGTGATGAATATGTGTTTGCAGTACACAAGCCACGGTTAAGACAGCTGACTCCACTGTGATGTGTCTCGCTTCTCTCTCACTCGCGCGCACACGCACGCACACACACACAAACACAAAACTCCGCATTTGAACAGTCAATAGCAAATACTTAAACTAATAACAAAACAGTAGCTGATTCAGAAGAGCCAGATTGTCATAGCAAAGTCAGAATTACCTCCTCTCCTAGGTTCACAAAACGGTCGTCCATAAAATGCATTGCTGTTCTGTTGTAAGTAATCTTAAAGATTCCTAAATGCATCTATTTCCGGAAGGCCAAATAAAGTGCTTTTGCTTTCGCCTAGAAACACAGAGCGTCTCCCTGACATGCTGCTTCAACACTAACTGCAGTTACTGAAACCACGCCTTCTTTCTTTGCGTGCACATTTGGGCCGCATTATGCAAATATTTCCACATAGTGGGGTAGATATGTGGGGGCGTGTTAGAACGAGCCATTTTAGGGGGGTGTGGCAGATTCTTAACTTTGATAAAGAGTATCTCTTTGGTTTTGAGACTTTAGTCTTTGCAACTTCAGGGATCTTATCTCTGCACAATCAGCTTGTAACACTCCAAAGAGAAAGGAAAACTTGAAATCGCATCATATGACCCCTTTAACCTTAAGTAAACTAACTCTGGACCACAGGTTCATGGAGTAAGTTCCCCCAGTTTTGGGGATTGAAAGATGAAGTTAATGGCTTTCTCTGGGATAACTTACTAAAAGTTATAGTTACTTAACTTACTAAATGTTTGCTTTCTGGAATATCCTGCAGGAAAATGTGACTCTTGCCATTTACTTGTCTTTCTTTTCTGTTTATCTAAGGATGCCAATATTATGCGGTCAATGCGGCTGTTTGACAGTGTCTTTTAGGAGATTCTGCCCAACTGTGGATTTCGGCACATTCTTCTCTTTCCATCAAGAAATTTCTCCATAAAGAATCTTACTGTGTTCACACTGTACTTATATAGTATGCATTTTTATAATATGTGGGGTTTGCTATTTTTTTAATCATAGAAGGCCTTTAGGGAAGCACACACCTGACAGGCAAAAGCTTAGCTCTTTCTGGAAACATCAGTATGCAAAAAAAGTATGTTTCGTTTTTAACCATACTGTTTATTGTATTTCTTTTTTAATTACTATCTTTTTTTGTGTGTGTGTTAACTCTGATTTTATCTCTTGTTCATTTACTTAATGATAAGTGCACTACAGCAAGAATGTGAGGGTTAATTTTATGTTACAAATGGTATGTTTCAGTTTGAAAAAGCGAGGGAAAGCGTGTTTTAAATCAGCTGTTATTAGAACAGAACAGATGAACAGACAGTGTATTTTGTTGAGCTGGAAATAAACATGTACCCAGGGTCGCTGCTGGCCAAATGGGTGCCCTAAGCAGGATTGTATTGTTGTGCCCCCTCCCTCAAATATTACGGATGTAAAAAAAAAAAAACCACCTACTATTATAGGGGTCAAAATAGAACTTTAATAAAATAGAAAAGTA
Organism: Sinocyclocheilus grahami; assembly: GCF_001515645.1. Classification (NCBI taxonomy): domain Eukaryota; kingdom Metazoa; phylum Chordata; class Actinopteri; order Cypriniformes; family Cyprinidae; genus Sinocyclocheilus; species Sinocyclocheilus grahami. The sequence continues at coordinate 385,188 of NW_015505219.1, read as the reverse complement.
AATAAATTGTAATTAAATTGTATTATTTACAAATTATTATTGAAGCTCTAGACAGTTATCTGTGGCTATGATTTTATTAATACAGTTGTCTGATTGATTTTATAGTCTCAAGAATTCAGAAATCACGCAAAAGAAAACTAAGCAGTTTTACTACGATAAACCCATGGTTAGTTTTTGTAAGGGTTGTAATGTCCACATGTTTTTTTTTGAAGAAATTATAGAGGCTGTGTCATCTATTGCAAAAAGGTGGCCAAAAATGAAAGATTAAGTGGATATTTGAATTAAATGTTTGGTTAATTGCCAATTAAACAACAATTTGATCGTCCTGTAAGTATAACAGCAGCAATTATTTTGGCTCCCTTTGCAGGCATTTTTAATAATATGTAATGTACATAAATTGTTTACTTTGTATTAAATTATGTATTTTAACAGTGTTATTCAATGAAACCATATAATTATTAATTAACCAATCATTATTGCCTCATTGTTGCCTTTTAAGTCATTTTAAAGGCTGTTGTTGGCTTAGGTCTGTTTTTATAACCACAAAAATATATTATGTTAATACTTCTTTGTAAATTATTATTTGAAGTAACAAAACCATGGTTCCCTTTCAGTCGGTCACTCTGAGTCACATCGGTGACCGACGAATTGGGATATCGCTTCGATAGACCAATCTACATCGAGTGTAAACTAAACGAGCCAATGCACATTGGCATGCAATTATTGCATCCGCATTATATAGCCTCAGCACTAAAAGAGCATTTCCTAAAAGAGCAAATTTCTCTAAAAGAGCTACACGGGTGCATCTTTATAAAGACGACGGATCATCCTTATAAGGATGCCGTTTCACCCGTGCGTTTCTGGGTGCAGTCGTTACCTGGCACCGGGTGATGGTCACGATCGCGTCTGGGCATCAAGCATCTGGGCTCGTCCTGGCTGAAGGCAGTCGAGAACCACTTCCAGCAGTAGCGTGGGCGGTTTGAGGGTTACAGTGATGGCAAACCCCGCAGGCAACCCACCCTCTGGGGACCATCACTCCTCTTGGTCCTCCGATCCAGTGGAGCGACCCACGGAACGCGCTGGGCCCTTTTTGAAGAGCGTACCAGCGGTATCCAGTGGACCTCCCCCCGACCAGATGTCAATCTCAGCATCAGAGGGAGAGCTGTCCGATGAAAATTCGGCCGCGCTGCCGCCCTCCGGGATGGTGGCAAAGCCTGAATCGGATCCAGAGATGACAGCTATGCTTTCCCGGGCCGAAAGGGTCGGGCTCGAGTGGAAACCTCCACCGTGTCCCGAGTCCTCAAGGCTGGATGATTGGTTTCTCGGGGTGGCTTGCGCTGCCCCCGCCCTGGTGCCTTTCTTCCCGGAAGTGCATGACAAGCTCACCAGGTCGTGGACAGCACCTTTTACTGCCAGAAACCTTTTACTTCTCCTCCCTCACCACCCTCGACGGCGGTGTAGCGAAGGGGTATTCGGCGACCCCCCCGGTGGAGCGGGCGGTAGCGATGCAATTGTGTCCTAAGTCCACCTCCTCCTGGCGTGGAGACCCGTTACTTCCTTTGAATTAAATGTTTGGTTAATTGCCAATTAAACAACAATTTGATCGTCCTGTAAGTATAACAGCAGCAATTATTTTGGCTCCCTTTGCAGGCATTTTTAATAATATGTAATGTACATAAATTGTTTACTTTGTATTAAATTATGTATTTTAACAGTGTTATTCAATGAAACCATATAATTATTAATTAACCAATCATTATTGCCTCATTGTTGCCTTTTAAGTCATTTTAAAGGCTGTTGTTGGCTTAGGTCTGTTTTTATAACCACAAAAATATATTATGTTAATACTTCTTTGTAAATTATTATTTGAAGTAACAAAACCATGGTTCCCTTTCAGTCGGTCACTCTGAGTCACATCGGTGACCGACGAATTGGGATATCGCTTCGATAGACCAATCTACATCGAGTGTAAACTAAACGAGCCAATGCACATTGGCATGCAATTATTGCATCCGCATTATATAGCCTCAGCACTAAAAGAGCATTTCCTAAAAGAGCAAATTTCTCTAAAAGAGCTACACGGGTGCATCTTTATAAAGACGACGGATCATCCTTATAAGGATGCCGTTTCACCCGTGCGTTTCTGGGTGCAGTCGTTACCTGGCACCGGGTGATGGTCACGATCGCGTCTGGGCATCAAGCATCTGGGCTCGTCCTGGCTGAAGGCAGTCGAGAACCACTTCCAGCAGTAGCGTGGGCGGTTTGAGGGTTACAGTGATGGCAAACCCCGCAGGGAACCAACCCTCTGGGGACCATCACTCCTCTTGGTCCTCCGATCCAGTGGAGCGACCCACGGAACGCGCTGGGCCCTTTTTGAAGAGCGTACCAGCGGTATCCAGTGGACCTCCCCCCGACCAGATGTCAATCTCAGCATCAGAGGGAGAGCTGTCCGATGAAAATTCGGCCGCGCTGCCGCCCTCCGGGATGGTGGCAAAGCCTGAATCGGATCCAGAGATGACAGCTATGCTTTCCCGGGCCGAAAGGGTCGGGCTCGAGTGGAAACCTCCACCGTGTCCCGAGTCCTCAAGGCTGGATGATTGGTTTCTCGGGGTGGCTTGCGCTGCCCCCGCCCTGGTGCCTTTCTTCCCGGAAGTGCATGACAAGCTCACCAGGTCGTGGACAGCACCTTTTACTGCCAGAAACCTTTTACTTCTCCTCCCTCACCACCCTCGACGGCGGTGTAGCGAAGGGGTATTCGGCGACCCCCCCGGTGGAGCGGGCGGTAGCGATGCAATTGTGTCCTAAGTCCACCTCCTCCTGGCGTGGAGACCCGTTACTTCCTTCCCGGGCCTGTAGGCATTCGTCTGGTCTAACCGGCAGTGCCTATACGGCTTGCGGGGAAGCTGCTTCCGCCTTACACGCTATGGCGTTACTGCAGGTGCCTCCTGGGCGCTGGCTCGTGGCGCCTCGCTGACAGATATTTGTAGGGCTCCGTCACCCTCGGCAGCGGACGCGGATATGATATGAATCCGCGGGAACCGTGGAAGGCTGGGTTCCATATTGAGACCTAAGCTGTTCTCGTATGTGTATAGTCCACGGTATAGCCATAGAGCCCGTGTTTGCCCGGCAGACTTCTGCCTTTCCAAGAGGGTTACAATCACCTCCAGTTCTCCATATACACCTGAACGGATGCTATATGTGTATTCGCTTCCGAAAACTCCTTCGGGAAGGATTGGGCTTCCGCAGCGTCCCTGTTCCAAGTGGAGCATGACAAGCTCACCAGGTCGTGGACAGCACCTTTTACTGCCAGAAACCTTTTACTTCTCCTCCCTCACCACCCTCGACGGCGGTGTAGCGAAGGGGTATTCGGCGACCCCCCCGGTGGAGCGGGCGGTAGCGATGCAATTGTGTCCTAAGTCCACCTCCTCCTGGCGTGGAGACCCGTTACTTCCTTCCCGGGCCTGTAGGCATTCGTCTGGTCTAACCGGCAGTGCCTATACGGCTTGCGGGGAAGCTGCTTCCGCCTTACACGCTATGGCGTTACTGCAGGTGCACCAGGCTAAGGCACTGAAGGACCTGCAC
>NW_015505219.1:379745-381330 GCF_001515645.1 Sinocyclocheilus grahami | reverse complement strand
TCTGCTCTTCGGGAGATGGTGAACGCACCACTCCCTCCCCTGGAGGAGGGCCAGGCGGAGAATCTGTTGTTTAATTTTTTCCCGCCATTGGCCTCACGGCCGGCGGTACGCCAATTCTCAACAAAAGAGCAGTTTCCTTTATCTCTGGGTCCCAGGAGGGCACGGAGTGTTGCGGACGGACTAACGTCGGACCTCACTCATCCTCCTCCTTCGCCAGCCGGCAGCAGCGGGCAGTTCGAGAGCATCAACAAAGGTCCTACTCACACACTCTCTGCCAACCCGCTGAAACGGGCCCTTCATTGGCTACCATTCAAGATGTTGACGCAGAAATGCATGTCCCCGAGATTGGTTTGCAGCGATCGACCTGAAGGACGCGTACTCCTGTCTTGCGGGCGGAGGTCGCAGTCCTACTGGTGAAGGATGCGATAGAGCCAGTCCCTCCAGCCGATATGAGGTCGGGGTTTTACAGCCCTTACTTCATTGTACCCAAGAAAGGCGGTGGGTTACGGCCAATCTTGGATCTGCGAGTTCTGAAACGGGCCCTTCATTGGCTACCATTCAAGATGTTGACGCAGAAATGCATGTCCCCGAGATTGGTTTGCAGCGATCGACCTGAAGGACGCGTACTTTCATGTATCGATCCTTCCGCGCCACAGACCATTTCTGCGGTTTACGTTCGAAGGACGGGCATATCAGTACAAGATCCTGCCCTTCGGGCTGTGCCTGTCTCCCCATGTCTTTACGAAAGTCACGGAGGCAGCTCTTGTCCCTCTCAGAGAGCAGGGTGTTCGCATTCTCAACTATCTAGACGATTGGCTTATACTAGCACAGTCTCAGGATCAGTTGTGCGAGCACAGGGACCTGGCGCTTCGGCACCTCAGCCTGTTGGGCCTTCGGGTCAACTGGGAAAAAAGCAAACTCTCCCCGACGCAGAGGATGTCTTTTCTCGGTATGGAGTTGGATTCGGTCGAACAGACAGCGCGCCTCACAGAGGAACGTGCGCGGTCGGTGCTAGCCTGCTTGAATACGTTCAAGGGCAGGACAGCAGTCCCACTGATACTTTTTCAGAGGCTCCTGGGGCATATGGCAGCCGCAGCGGCACTTACATCGCTCGGCCTGTTACATATTACTTGGACCCGCTCCAGCACTGGCTTTATGGCCGAGTCCCGAGGTGGGCGTGGAAGCGCAGCACTCACCGGGTCCAAGTTACACCGGCCTGTCGCCGAACCTTCACCCCGTGGTCAGATCTTGCGTTCCTCCGGGCAGGGGTGCCCCTAGAGCAGATCTCCAGGCATGCTGTGGTCTACACGGATGCCTCCACCACTGGGTTGGGTGCCACGTACAATGGGCATGCAGTCTCAGGGGTTTGGACGGGCCCGCAGCTGCATTGGCACATCAATTGCCTAGAGTTGTTAACAGTGCGCATTGCCTTGAACTATCTCAAAGGGCGCTTACGAGGCAAGCACGTACTGGTCCAAACGGACAACACAGCGACTGTTGCATACATCAACCGACAAGGTGGTCTGCGCTCCCGTCGCATGTCGCAACTCGCCCGCCACCTCCTCCTTTGGAGTCGGAAGGTTCT
>NW_015505219.1:378583-379560 GCF_001515645.1 Sinocyclocheilus grahami | reverse complement strand
GCTCAGGTAGACCTGTTTGCTTCTCCAGAAACCTCTCACTGCCAGTTGTTTTACTCCCTGACCGAGGGAACACTTGACACAGACGCACTGGCACACAGCTGGCTGCAGGGTCTACGCAAGTATGCGTTTCCCCCAGTGAGCCTTCTCGCACAGACACTGTGAAAAATCTGGGAGGACGAGGAGCAAATCTTGCTAGTGGCACCGTATTGGCCCACTCGGACCTGGTTCCCCGAGATAGTGCTCCTCGCGACAGTCCCTCCTTGGTCGATTCCTCTGAGGAAGGATCTACTGACTCAGAGACGGGGCACCATTTGGCACCCGCGTCCAGACCTTTGGAAACTCCATGTCTGGTCCCTGGATGGGACACGGAGGTTCTAGGTGACCTACCCCAGGAGGTAGTGAACACCATCACTTTGGCAAGAGCACCGTCTACGAGACACGCTTACGCCTTGAAGTGGAACCTGTTCGTCGAGTGGTGTTCTTCTCACCAAGAAGACCCCCGGAGATGCCCGATTGTGGTCGTGCTTTCCTTTCTGCAGCAAGGGCTGGAGCGAAGGCTATCTCGCTCCACGCTCAAAGTCCAGGTTGCTGCTATTGCTGCATACCGAGACCCGGTGAATGGGAAGTCGGTAGGTAAGCATGACCTCGTCATCAGGTTCCTTCCCGGCCCCCCTCTATACCCTCTTGGGACCTGTCTCTAGTGCTGAAATCACTACAGCAGGGCCCATTCGAGCCTTTGCATTCAGTTGAGCTAAAGTTTCTTTCATTGAAAACTCTGCTCCTGCTTGCACTGACCTCCATCAAGAGGGTAGGGACCTACGTTTTTGGTTGATGATTCGTGCCTAGAGTTTGGGCCGGCTGACTCCCAGGTAATCCTGAGGCCCCGGCCCGGCTACGTGCCCAAGGTTCCCACTACACCCTTCAAAGACCAAGTGGTGAACCTGCAAGCGCTGCCCGCGGAGGAGGCAGACCCAGCC
>NW_015505219.1:348084-371109 GCF_001515645.1 Sinocyclocheilus grahami | reverse complement strand
GCTCTTTGTCTGTTACGGAGGCCGGCAGAAGGGGAATGCCGTCTCTAAGCAGAGGATGGCCCACTGGATTGTGGATACCATCACCCTGGCTTATCAGGCACAGGGTGTGCCCTGCCCATTCAGGCTGCGAGCTCACTCAACTAGAAGGTTTGCATCCTCCTGGGCGCTGGCTCGTGGCGCCTCGCTGACAGATATTTGTAGGGCTCCGTCACCCTCCGCAGCGGACGCAGCGGACGCGGATATGATATGAATCCGCGGGAACCGTGGAAGGCTGGGTTCCATATTGAGACCTAAGCTGTTCTCGTATGTGTATAGTCCACGGTATAGCCATAGAGCCCGTGTTTGCCCGGCAGACTTCTGCCTTTCCAAGAGGGTTACAATCACCTCCAGTTCTCCATATACACCTGAACGGATGCTATATGTGTATTCGCTTCCGAAAACTCCTTCGGGAAGGATTGGGCTTCCGCAGCGTCCCTGTTCCAAGTGGAGCGGGTACGTTTTCCCAGTGTTATCCAATCTCACTCAGTAAGGTAGTGCTTTGAAAAATGGTGAGTGGAAGTACTTGTCCCGAGCCCCGGCCTACACCAGATAGGGGCGCAGGCGGCTCGCACAGGGCACTGGAAGGGGCAGCACCATGGATGCAATAATTGCATGCCAATGTGCATTGGCTCGTTTAGTTTACACTCGAAGTAGATTGGTCTATCGAAGCGATATCCCAATTTGTCGGTGAACGAGGGTTACCATACGTAATCGAGACGTTAATTTGTAGTTACCATGGCTACAAGAACCATGATTTTTGGTTTTATTCGTGTTGAAACCATGGCTAATTTTCGCAAGGGGACATGGAAACTCAGAGAATATTAGATGCGTTGTTGGTGGTGAAATTATTACCTACATTAAAATATGTTATTAACGTCAACAGCCAAAAAAGTTTCACAGGATTATGAATGTACCTGAAAGTGATGCACAGGCTTCGTTTTCATTTATTTAATTTTTTTCTCAGACGCCGGATTGCTGTTGTCTGTTCACGGGCATAGATAGTTGTCCATCAATTATGATCATGAGGTGCGAGCGGTCGCGGGCACGGATGCAGGAATGGCGCATCACGTTTTTTTTTAGCAACTGGGATGGTGCCCCCCCCCGGGAGATGGTACCCTACTCAAACTGCATACTCTGCGTATAGGGAGTGGCGGAGCATGATGTACCACAAGAAGCATGTTATTTAGCTTACCTGAAAACAACAACAACAACAAAAATGTTTATGTCATATGCTGTGAAAATCATTCACTGTTTCACCATGATTGTAATCCCTGTGTAAATACATGTATACTTCCTTTGTGCAATAAATCTGTTGTGATAATGGAGAAAAGTCAAAAGCTTCAACACCATTTTCATCACTTGTTAATTTAGTTTGTCTGTTTTCTCATTTCTTTGGTCACTGTGGTAGCTCTTGTCTTTCTCAGCAAACTCTCTGAATATGGCCAGTTTTCATTGTTTACATTCTTAATTTTTTAACTCTGACACTGCTTGTGTTTCATGTAAAACATTATATTATGTTATTGATCATTCTGAGTGAGATGAGTGGAGGGAGGATGGTGAGGGGAAGGAAGTGGATGAAAAGAAAATAATGCATAGGTGAGAAAGACATTTTTCCCGCATATTCTCTCAGTGAGGTGTGGAAACAGATGCCTTGTCTCAGAAGATCAAAGTGTCTGAGGTTCAGAACTGCTTGTGGTTCCAGCAAACCCATCGTTTCATCACAATTTCACCATCCAGTTAGGCTTATCAACCATAACTCCTTCAAAAACAGCCAGAAACCTTGGAGTTATGATTGATGATCAGCTGACTTTCTCAGACCACATTGCTAAAACTGCCCGGTCCTGCAGACTTGCTTTATTCAACATCAAGACAATCAGGCTCTTTCTTTCGGAACGTGCAACACAACTCCTTGTTCATGCTCTTGTTCTGTCCAGGCTGGACTATTGCAATGCTCTCTTGGCAGGTCTTCCAGCCACTTCTATCAAACCTTTACAATTAATCCAGAACGTGGCAGCAAGATTAATTTTTAATGAGCCAACAAGAATGCACGTCACACCTCTGTTTATCAATTTGCACTGGCTACCAGTAGCTGCTCGCATTAAATTCAAGGCATTGATGTTTGCCTACAAAACCACCACTGGCTCTGCACCCCTTTACCTAAATTCATTACTTCAGAGTTATGTGCCCTCTAGAAGCTTGCATTCTGCAAGTGAACGTCGCTTTGAACAACTGATGAGTTTGTGAGTATGAGATCCGTATACTAGTACTAGACTCCAATTTTTATAGGAATCCAAATGAAAAAAAAGTACAACAAGAAGAGTTAAATAGAATAATCATATGTCTAAATAAATTATCTTATGAATGAGAAATAACAGTAATAGGTATTCTAACCTAAATTCAAAGTCATAAAAATGGAGTCAGAAGAATTTAATTGAAATTAAATTACTTTGCAAACTTAAAAGACCGAACATGCAGGAAACCTTCAGTCACCACTGGATACCTTCATTGGGCCAATTTGGTGGACCTTACAATATAGATAGATAGATATAGATAGATAGATACACACACAGACACACACACACACAGGGTCTAGTCTCGTCTAAGACCCACCCGATGTTCTCCTTGGATGGTTACTCACCTGAAGTCTACTTACCTGTTGTTCGTTTCCTCACTCAAGTCTCCTATCTCCGATCTCCAGCTCCATGTTTCCTTCTCCAAGTGTCGTGTGTTCACCCTGCAAGAAAAGAAAGGAAAGTGTTTATCTATTCATCAGTGACTGTAAATGTGTGTGGCATCTTATCCGTATGGTCATTCTCCTGCTGCATCTTCTATGCATACCTGTTCATCCATTCCCTAATCCATTCTGCTGTGTTTCGATAAAGCTTGTTGAACTTTACTCTCCATCTCTCTGGCCTGTGTACCCTGACAGAAGACTAAACCTCAACAGACAACACAGCAGAATGAGCTCCATTTTATCTGATCCAGCCACACTAATTCTCTCCATAACCCAATATGGCCGCCCGATCGAGGAGTTCCTCCAGCTCTCCCACCAGGTACATTGGAATGATGGGACATTTGTTATGTCCCTTTTGTTCTATTTCTGTGGCTGCGTCCGAAACCGCCTACTCAATGAGTAGGTACTTAATTTCATGACGTACTTACTTAATGAGCGCTAAAAGAGTAGGTACAGACTCTACAGCCAAATCTCGTTAAGTATGAATGCGATCCAGGCATCATCCGCCATGCTGACATTATCATGTGATCTACGACGTTACAAGCGCAACAACTTAAAAGGTTTAATTCATCTCTCTGTAAATATTTTGATGTTTATGAAATTTCCTCATTTTGTGGTCTTGTTGAAGAAATAGCTGCCATTTTATTGTGATTGTAGTATAACCAATACATTTTGGGTTGATTTAAATTTTTATATTTTCAACCCTACTAATATGACCCACAGTTAAATCCTTAAATATATTATTTTTTTATTACGAAAACCCAAAATTGTTATCTCTTGAATAAGTTGTTACTTTCTTTATTTTATTTTATTTGAAATTTTTCATCCACAAACAAAACCGGCTTAAATCTCCTGTTTTCCTTGTTGAATTTAACTCTCTTGTTTCATCCCTCCGGCTTATAAACAACAACAAATGCAATATTTTGATGCATTGATTATATGAATATTATGATTATTCAAAGCTATTTAACCTTGTCATTGTGCCTTTTGTCTGTGTATATAATCTCATACTATGATGTATGCAAACCCATTATATTTATGTTTTCTGCTTTTGTCATTATGATTGTTCATTGTTAAAGATACAACCATCTTTCCCTGAGCTTGTATGTAGTTATAGGTTCTGCAGTAATAATAATAAAAATAGAACATAAGAGGGACAGGTGCACTAACACCTCATAGCATCAGTAAATTTTAAGGTATTCAGAACAGAGCAACATAAAAATCTGAAAAAGCCGCTATACAATTATAGGACAAAGTTTTACATATATGCCATTATAATTAGTGTTTTGTTATTTTATTATAAAATAAAATGCAAATTATAATCGGGCCTTCCATCAATTATAGTGATGAAAAAATGACTCGCCATCTCCTAATTGGATGTGCCTTTAGAGAGAAATGCACGGATTACATAATGAAAGAGTTTATTTTATTAGGAGTCTATTTTCGATTTGAATTATTTCATTTAAAAGTAGTAATTTAAAGCTTTCTATATATTTTGATCATGTCGGAGTTTAGGTTCATCATTGTGAAACGCTCCTGTTCAAGACCGAGACGGCAGAAAGTGTTTGTTTTCTTTATTTTATAAAAGCACAACGTTTTGTTGATACTGTGAGTGCACACAAATACAACTAGACCCTTTATGGTTTAGAATGATGTATTACTCTTACCTTTATGAGCATAAATGACTGCGTATTTTAAGTTGTTTCCACTGTTAGAAAAAAATGCAAGTGATCCCGCTGGCGCCTCCAGGTCCTGCAGAGCTTCAGCTTCCACTCCTCCGCAAACTATTGGACATGCGTCTAACAGTGCACATTTATATAAGTTAAACATTCAAACTAACATTGTGATATACTTGAACTGTTTTATATTTAGATTTTATTTTAGGCAAGTCTTGATGATTTGAGAAGGCTAAATTGATAAAACATAGGCTATAGGCTATGATCAATTCACTGTCTGCCGCTGGTCTTTACTTTAAAAAAAAAAAAAAAAATACTTTATAAAAAAACGAAACGAAATATAATCACTTTTCCATTACATACAAAACTGAATTATTTTAATAGCTGAAACAGTAATATAAGCTTTTTTTGGGGAAAAAAGATGGGCTTGGGCCTATATTTGAGACCCGTGCAGGGCTTTAATCCACTTCATCCAATGCTGTTTTGTTCTCATCTGTGAGCATGCTCTTGATATATGTATTTTAGGTGTGTAAATGTATAATTGCCTTTTCATTATTTTTTCAGTTTTATTTAAATTTGTAGTTAAAACAACTACAAATAAATGTATTTTAAAGTTTAGAATTAGACAGCCTTTGCACACAGGCTTATGCTAGGAAAATGTGTGCAAATGTATAGGGCCCCATTCCTATATTTTGCCTGGGGCCCCCAATTCACTCCGCCCCTGTGCACAGAAATCAAGAATCAGAAAAGTGCTGTAATAACTCTGTTTGAAATGACAATAATTAAAATAAACTACAACTTAAGATTTAAAAGATGTTTTATTCATTTCTGTAGTGTACTCACTCAAAGCCTTTGATGGCAGCATTCCTTCATCAGTCACTCTGCCCTAGATAAACACACGTGTGTCTCATCTGTCCCTGTAACATCCAGACAAGATTCAAGTCACCTCTGTGATTTTTTCTGCTCAATTCTGCATTTATATGTTATGTTAACTCGCTTTGTATCTAACACAAGTGCTACACAATTTATCAACAATACTAATGGATGAATAAAATAGATAACTTATGTTTAGTTACTCTATGTAGATTTGTTTATTAACATTACTTACATTCATCTAGAGCAGTGTTGACAACAGCGAATTCTACATATTCAGCTCATAATCACTCACTCCTTTTCTGTCCTCTCTTTTCCACCTCTATCATGTGTTTCCAAAACCTTCCAGTTGTCTCTCAACAATGCTCTAACATCACACGCAGACGGCAATGCAACCTTGCTAACCTGCATCCTATCTCTGCATTTTCTACTGCACCTCTTTCTTTCTCTGTGGGTCTCTGGAATTGTCAGTCAGCTGTCAACAAAGCAGACTTCATTTCTGCTTTTCTTTACAATCCACACTCAGCATCTTGGGCTTGACTGAAACCTGGATTCGTCCAAAAGACTCAGCAACTCCAGCTGCTCTATCTAACAATTTCTCTTTCTCTCACCCGCCGTCAGGTTGGCCGGGGTGGGGGCACTGGTCTGCTCATTTCAAACAATTGGAAATACTCAACCCACTCTCCCCTAAGCAAATATATCTCATTTGAATCTTATGCGATTACGCCTATAATACTCCAGGTTGTGGTAATTTACCGCCCTCCTGGGCAAATTCTAGGCAGCTCCATTCCCGGAGGATGGCAGTCCACTTTTAGTCTTTGGCGACTTCAACATTCATCAAGCCTTATGCTACAGACTTCCATTCACTCCTTGCTTCATTTGATCTCAAACGCCTTACCACTACAAGCAGGCACAAATCAGGCAACCAACTTGACTTAATTTACAGATGCAATTGTATTGCAGACAACATTTTGGTAGAACCCCTACATATCTCTGATAATTTCTTCATTACATTTCAACTACATTTTGGTGCCTGTGTGCCACCAACCCCTATACCAGTTACTTTTAGATGAAACATACGCTCCCTTTCACCCTCCCATCTTTCCTCTGTAGTATCCTCCTCTCTTCCCTCACCAACCCATTTCTCATCTCTGGATGTGAATGCAGCAACTGACACTTTATGCTCTACTTTAACCTCTTGTCTTGACTCTATTTGTCCTCTCTCCTCCAGGCCAGCACGGGCTGCATTTTCTTACCCCTGCTTATCCGATGTTCTTCGTGAGCATCGGACCAATCTCAGGGCAGCAGAGAGAAAATGGCGCAAATCAAAATATCCATCAGTATGTATCAGTCTTTGCTTTCATCTTTACTGAAGTCCATACTGCCAAATCTTAATATTTCCACAACGAGATCAACAGTGCTCCAGACATATGTAATCTCTTCAAAACATTCAATTCTCTCCTATGTACCCCTCCACCACCCCCACCACTTCTATAACAGCTGATGATTTTGCCACATTCTTCACAGACAAAACTAGAACAATCAGTAGTCAATTTCAGCCCCCACACAGGATCAGGATCTCAAACCAACCACCTTCACTGTTATAACTCCCCTCTTCTTCTTCTTTCTCCTCACTGAGGCAGAAGTATCAAAACTTCTCCTCTCCATCCATCCTACAACATGTCCTCTAGACCCAATTCCCTCACACCTTCTCCAAGCAATCTCTCCTACACTCTTACCAGCACTCACACACATCATCAACACATCTCTCCTCACAGGCACCTTCCCCACTGCATTCAAGCAGGCTCGGGTAACCCCACTGCTCAAAAAACCTACATTAAACACTTCACTTACAGATAGGTACAGACCTGTCTCTCTCCTTCCATTCATAGTGAAAACCCTCAAACGAGTTGTTTTCAACCAGGTATTTTTTTCTTTCACAGAACAACAAACTTGATGCTAACAAGTCAGGTTTCAGGAGTGGCCATTTAACTGAGACTGCGCTATGTCAGTCACGGAAGCCATGCGGATTGCAAAAGCTGATTCTAAATCATCAGTTATTATTCTGCTGGATCTATCTGCTGCTTTTGACATTGTCAATCATCAGGTCCTCCTGTCCGCTGTCTCATCACTGGGCATCACAGGGATTCCACTTAGCTGGTTTGAATCCTATCTCACTGGTAGGTCTTTCAGGGTGGCCTGGGGAGGGGAGGTATCCAAAGCATATCAACTGGTCACTGGGGTTCCTCAGGGATCAGTTCTTGGACCCATCTTATTCTCCATATACACTACATCACTGGGTCCCAGCATACAGGCACATGGCTTCTCCTACCATTGCTATGCTGGTGACACGCAGCTCTATCTCTCATTTCAACCAGATGCTCCAACGGTAGCTGCACAGGTCTCAGGCTGCCTGGCGGACATCTCGGCATGGATGAAAGAACATCACCAACAGCTCAACCTGGCAAAGACTGAGCTTCTTGTCTTTCCTGCCACTCCAACTCTACAGCATGATTTCACCATCCAGCTAGGTTCTGCTAAAATTACCCCATCAACTTCGGTCAGAAATCTTGGTGTAATCTTTGATGACCAGCTGACCTTCAAAGACCACATTGCAAAGACCACTCGATCTTGCAGGTTTGCATTGCACAACATCAGAAAGATCAGGCCCTTTCTAACGGAGCATGCTGCACAACTTCTTGTCCAGGCCCTTGTCATTTCTAGGCTGGACTACTGCAATGCTCTTCTGGCTGGACTTCCATCAAACACAATCAAACCTCTACAATTTCATTTAATACATACACTTCTCTCACTATCGCTCACATGATTATCCATCTTGGCATAATTTGCCAACCCCGGGTCATCACAATGGTCAAGAGTAGTGCATTGCATTGTGGGATACAGTATGCAGTAATACATTTTGGCAATTGTAGTAGATCATCTTAAGCATACAGACAGTTTGCATATTATGGACAGTAAAAATATTATATTCTAAAGAAACGTTGGGCCCTATGGCTTCGCAATGGAAAATATGTACATAATCGTGGAATCTGGTCATGGAAATATAATTTGCAGTATAATGTGGAATGGGACAGAATTTGGCAAATTTAATGAAAACAAATTACTTTTTGATGATAAAAAATTTAATTAAACTATTAAAACAGAATCCAGAAAAATCTAAATGGAAAACAGAATTTGGGAAAAACAAAACACATTTCATAAGGCCCTAAAATAAATTTTTTGTTAAACTTTTAATAATTTGATGTTAAATGATATACGTTTCATGATTTCAATTAATTAGATATGCTTTCTGATTGCTAAAATTGCATTCAACCATTAAAATGGAATTCATAAAAATAATGATTAATAACAACAACAACAATGTAATAATTTACTTAGTTGTAAGGGAATTAATCATTATTGATTCATTCAGGTTTATTTCTAGCTCAGGTTTTAAAAGAACTCGATCTGAGAATTCGAGGTCCACCTGATCAAAACTGACTTTGACTTTCAATAGTTTATACTTTTATCAGCTACTCGGCCAGCGAGAAGCTGATGTCAGTGTATATTACCAATTGAATATGTAAATTTTGTATTCTCCCTGGCCACGGGTGAAATACAAAATTTGATGATTTGTCAGCTCTTGAAAGAGAGAGAATTATTATGCGTAAGCTACGAGCTAAGGTAACAAGCAAGGATCGTTTGGCAATAGAATTGACACGAAATTATATGACCCAGACAATTGATTAGTTATAAATGAAACATGAAATTTATTGGCTATTCTAGATCACATAAACTTAAGCTAAAACACACAAACATACAGTTCAGAGGAAGGAAAGTCTGTTAACGGAGTTCTGAGTTTCATAGTTCTATCTCGTTTTCACGAGGGATGGGAATTCACCTTAAGAATTCACAGAGCAACGCATCTAAATTCACCCGTTCAGCAGATCATAGACCTGCCACTCCAACTCTACAGCATGATTTCACCATCCAGCTAGGTTCTGCTAAAATTACCCCATCAACTTCGGTCAGAAATCTTGGTGTAATCTTTGATGACCAGCTGACCTTCAAAGACCACATTGCAAAGACCACTCGATCTTGCAGGTTTGCATTGCACAACATCAGAAAGATCAGGCCCTTTCTAACGGAGCATGCTGCACAACTTCTTGTCCAGGCCCTTGTCATTTCTAGGCTGGACTACTGCAATGCTCTTCTGGCTGGACTTCCATCAAACACAATCAAACCTCTACAAATGATTCAGAATGCAGCGGCACGACTGGTCTTCAACGAGCCCAAAATAGTCCATTTTACACCTCTCTTTATCTCCTTGCACTGGCTACCGGTTGCGGCTCGCATCAAGTTCAAGACATTGGTGCTTGCATACAGAACAGCCACAGGCTCAGCACCCACCTACCTCCACTCACTATTACGAATCTACATCCCTCTACACCTTGTGGTACCATCACAGAAAGGCTCAAAATCACTTTCCAGAACATTCTCGTTCACCATTCCTGGCTGGTGGAATGATCTTCCCACCCCTATCCAGAATGCTGAATCCCTGACAATTTTCAAGTGACAGCTGAAAACTTATCTCTTTCATGCTACGTGACTTCATCCTAAATAAAATTTAAAAAAAAGTTGTCTATCTCTTTATTTATTCCTTCCCTTTATAGCTTGTACTTATTTGAACAAATGCCTGAAACTTGGTATTACGAGCACTTCCTGTGTCTGTTTGCCTCTTTAAGAAGAATCTCTTTATGTATTCCCCAATTGTAAGTCGCTTTGGATAAAAACATCTGTAAAATGACTAAATGTAAATGTAAATACAGCGGGTAAAATAAGTATTGAACACATCACCATTTTTCTCAGTAAATATATTTCTAAAAGTGCTTTTGACATGAAATTTTCACCAGATGTCGGTATCAATCCAAGTAATCCATACATACAAAGAAAGCAATACAAATAAATTCAGAAATTAAGTTTTGTGTAATCTAACAATTCTCTTTCTTAACTCAAAACTTGCTTACTGAAATGTATTTAATACTTTGTTCAAAAGCCTTTGTTGGTCATGACAGCGTTAAGATGCCTCCTGTATGGACAAACTTGTCGTATGCACTGCTCAGGTGTGATTGTGGCCCATTCTTCCACACAAACAGTCTTAAAATTTTGAAGGTTCCGTGGGTCTCTTCTATGAACTCTAATCTTTATTTCTTTCCATAGATTATCTATTGGATTCAAGTCAGGTGATTGGCTGGACCATTCTAGCAGCTTTACTTTCTTTCTATGAAACCAAATGAGAGTTTCCTTGGCTGTGTGTTTGGGATCATTGTCTCGCTGGAATGTTCACCCTCATTTCATTTTCATCATCTTGGTAGATGGCAGCAGATTTTTATCGAGAATGTCTCGGTACATTTTTTCATTCATCCTTCCTTCAATTATATGAATTTTGCCAGTGCTACACCATGATGTTTTGGGGTGATGTGCAGTGCCATTTGACCTCCAAACATGGTGTGTATTATGGCATCCAAAGAGAACAATTTTTGTCTCATCTGACCAGACTATATTCTCCCAGTATTTCACAGGCTTGTCTAAATTTTGTGCAGCAAACTTTAAACGAGCTTCATGCTTTTTCTTAAGCAATAGAGACTTGCATGGTGAGCATGCATACAGGCCATGGCGGTTGAGTGCATTACTTATTGTTTTCTTTGAAACAATTGTACCTGCTAATTCCAGGTCTTTCTGAAGCTCTCCACAAGTGATCATTGGCTCTTGGACAACTCTTCTGTTATTTCTTTTCACTCCTCTGTCAGAAATCTTTCACCTGGTCGTGGCTGTTTTATGGTGAGATGATGTTCTTTCCACTTCCAGATTATGGCCCCAACAGTGCTCACTGGAACATTCAGAAGTATAGAAATCCTTCTGTAACCAATGTCATCAGTATGTTTTGCAACAATAAGGTTGTGAAGGTCTTGAGAAAGCTCTTTGCTTTTACCCATCATGAAATGTTTCTTGTGTGACACGTTGGTCATGAGACACCTTTTTATAGGCCATCAGTTGGGACTGAACCAACTAATATTAATTTCCACTGACAAGAGGCAGGATTGATTTCTAAGTACTGATAGATTTCAGCTGGTGTCTTGGCTTTCCATGCCTTTTTGCATCTCCCTTTCTTCATGTGTTCAATACTTTTTCCCTGTGTCATTCTACTTTATTACACAGAACTTAATTTCTGAACTTGTTTGTTTTGTTTTCTTTGTATGTATGGATTACTTGGGTTGTTACCGACATCTGGTGAAAATTTAATGTCAACAGCACCTTTAGAAATATATTTACTGAGAAAAATGGTCATGTGCTCGATACTTATTTTACCCGCTGTATATACTGTGGCAGGATCGTGAACTTAAAGAGGACAGGATGCACTTCACCCTGGAACTCTTTGGAAAGGACAACTGATCTGTTAATAATTTGATCTGTCCATCTATAATATGAAGGACAACGTGAAGTTGTGTGTGGGCAGTACACGCTCAGCGATCAATGCTTTCTTGAGGGATTTAAATGCCTTCTCTGCTGCCAGTGACCACTGCACTTTCTCGATCTGTGTTTTCCGGGTCAGGGCTGTGAGTGGACAGGCTAGAGAGGAGAGGTTAGGGATAAAGCATCGATAATATCTTGTCAACCCCAGAAAGGCACGTACCTGGCTCTTAGTCATGGGGCGAGGGTAGTTACTGCCACAATCTTGTTTTACTGAGGTTTGATGACGCCACGACCAATCCAATATCCAAGGTACCGTGCTTCCCCAGATGGGACTTCCTGGAGTTGTCTGTGAGTCCAGCCCTCCTGAGTTCCGACAGGACCTTCTGGAGTCGGATGAGTAATTCTCTATTACTATGATAATTAGAACATAGTTAACATTATTAGCACTGCGTAGTAACATAGTGGGTGAATTAGATCTCTATTCTAATTCTTAATTGTTTGCTCAGCAGAAATATAGTGCTTATATTACCATTATAGCTAATTTGACGGATTGTTTAAAAGTAGGTGGAAAAAACTTTAGCTCACTAATTCTGTGACATCATTTTCATTAGGGATTTTCATTATTATTTATATAGCACATTTCATACACAATGGTAATTCAAAGTGCTTTACATCAAATAAAATAAAAAAATAATCACAACAATAAAACAAGGAATTTAAAAACTTTGAAAATGATAAAAAAATTGATTTAAGAGGTTTAAAATAAATTTAAAACGGTTAAGAATAGAAAACGATTATACATACAATATAGTGCAATCAGTTCGGACATAAACAGATTAGTTTTGAGTCTGCATTTAAAGCTGGTTCCAACTGCGGGCGGCTTAATAACTAAAATTCTTTAGTGCTTATTAGTGCTTATTATAAGCAAAAATGCTGTGTAATTGTCATTTTGTCTGTCATGCTGATGTGTCCTTGAATCCTCAACGAGTCACAGTACACTGAATCATGTCATGTCTGATGTAATGATTAACTGTAAACATTATCAGTGGCCAGAAGATCATAATGTGAAAAAATAGACTTTATGAAAATACCTCTCTTATCTTGAAGAATTTGGAAGTTGTTGTTTTGGGCATAAACATTGCATGAATATTTTTGTTATATTCTTACCCTTGTTTGGTATTAATCTCTTCTCATATCAGAATGTTTCATAGTGATGTTCTCTTTGTATAATATAATTGACAATAATCTAATCTAATCTATAAAACAAGAATTTACAGACAATTATTTCTCTCTCTCTCTCTCTCTCTGTGTGTGTGTGTGTGTTTGCTTTACCAATTACCAGGGGCCTGTACAATGATGGTGGCTGAACAAATTTGGGGTTACAGGATTAGCTTTGTTGGTACCATGAAGCTCATCGTCAACTTTCTCTGTCAACTCAGGCTTTGATCCTGAGTTAATGGAGCACGTGCACATGAAAGAGTGACATCAGTAATGAACAGCCAATCAGATGCCTTGAAACTGTGATTCACTTCTTGAGAGAGAGTCAGTGCGATTCACTACCAAAGATTAAAATATTGAACAATATGAAGAATTTAAACACATTTACAAGATGAAGCGATCTATCCATGAAAGATGAAAACTTAAAGAAAACATCTTGCTGTATAAGTGCAAGTAAAAGTTGTAAAGTTAGTTCATAGAGTTGATAATATTTATAGGTATAAAAACACTTAAAAATCTAAGCTCATATGTAATCATGTTTAAAGCTATTGATTCTAAAATGTATTTATATTGCATATTATCTATATGTTTATATTAATTTAAAATAAAAGCTTAATAATTACTATTAAACTAAGCTAGCTTGTGTAATGGATTAAGGGTACAATAATTATATAAATCATATAAAATAATTATAAAAAATAATCATCTCTAAATTCAGACAATTTTATCTTTAAAAATGTTTTACTATGTAGCGTCCTTTAATTTGGAGTAAGAGAAACTGGGGGAGTGGCTTTATTGTGTCAGAGATGCGTCACTTTGCTTGAAGCTGATTGGTCAAATTTCACTTTGAGATCTCTAAACCAGAACATAAGCTGCCCCAGAGCAGGTTAGCTGTGGAGTGTAAGTTACTAAGGCAATGAATGCCGCTAAAAGCCAAGTCATTTTCACGGTACCTAAAACCCAGGATTGGTGCAAACTAAACTGAAACTTACCTGGCTAGCCAGCTAATCTGGCTTCATGGTACAGGCCCCAGGGCTCATGTTGATAACTTGTTGCGACGTTTGTGGAATCCTGAACCGCTATATATGGATATACTGTAGATATTAAATACTTTGAAGAAGCACAAAAGACGGATAGTCTATTCTTAAACAATGACAAGCATAATACACATTTTACCCAAACATAACACTAACCACAGGCAACTATCCTGTGTTTATCTTTCTTTAAAGATCTTATGTGAAAGATAGGAAATGGCAGGAAACCCTACGCCCCTAACCCCACAGAAGCAGAAAGAGGGAAATGTGTCTCTCCCGCTGTGTGTCCCTCCTACCCCTCCTCACATGTACATGACCATGTTGAATCTGGACTTTAGACTGGTGAGTAGTGAAAACCGAACCGTTCTTTTTGAAAAAGTGGGGAAAGGTTAAACTCATTTTTATGCATTTATTCAGACAGGATGCTCTGAGACAACATTGTCACTTAGAGGAGCTCGAGTGAGCCGATGTGGATGACGTCTCTTAGAGGGTTATTTAAAAGAAGACCAAAGTTAAGGGTATTAGAAAAATATAGATCAAGATTTATGTGACTTATCCATCAGAATTATAACTTTACAGCTTAGAGAATCAATATAAGTTTATATCTGAGAGAGTTAGCTGGTGTTCGTGTGCTGTGAAAGAAAAGCATCATCTGTTTTTGCTGCTGGTCGGTTGTGATGGAAGAAACATGTCTGCTGCACTAGAGGAATACTGCGGCTCCATTTTCTGGGTAAGTTCCGTCATTAATAAAACATAAAACATTCTTCTGTTTTATGGAGTTTCTCATTTTCATGTTTCCACGTTCTGAATGATAATACAGTGCGATTTCACTATTTACCACAGTACTAAAGGGATATTGTAGGATTCATATTCACAAAAAGTGACACCCAATTATATTTTAACCTGCTCAGAGATAAATGATGTTGCTGGGACAAGTGAAGACGTGGCCATGCTTTATATTCTAAAGGGTTTAGAGTTTACATTTTTCAGTTTATAATCATTTTGTAAAAGAAATTGCTAATGCCCATTACAATTGGTTCTGAGCAGTATCAAAATATGGATTTGTTGTAAAATATTTTAAGAAATTGTAAATACATTAAGGCTTATGTGAAATAATTGTAGATTAATGGTGTTTTAATGAATGTGGTTTTATTAAACAACATATTTATATTTAAGATGTGCATTTATATTTAAGAAGTAAATTTTATTACTGGAAGTGGATTGAGCTTAAAAATACAGCTGTAAAAAGAAGAAGAAAAAAAACTGTGACGTAAACAAATAATTCAATAATGCATCGGGTAATAGAAATTCTGTGTGAATCTGACAAATGCCTAGAATTATGTTTTTAAAAGAAAGAAAGAAAGAAAGTCCAAATGAAACTCCATTTGATTCAGGGGCACAAAACAATTCAACAATTTTAGCAAACATCATGGCAAATTTCAACTTAGTCAAACAGCTGTGGAGTAGACATGCAATGCTCAAAGATGTTTAGCAAGCTTCTTTAAGCTTTACTTTACGATGAAAAGATAAAGGTCAAATGTGAGTGACACCTAAAATGGGATGATATCACAAATGACAAAAACACAAAGATGTAAACAACATTAAAACAAGATGTCCATTGGACTGGAAGGTCGGAACGGGCTAACGATCCTGCACCTACAGTTTGTAAAATAAATGACCTTAGTAGGTAACTTATGTAGAAGAAGAAAAAATATATAAGTTCACGGCATTGTATTTTGATAGTAATGAAATGACTTAAGTCATACACTATTTTTGCATGTGTAACTAGTATAATCTATGTAATTATTAACAGTCTGACAGAGTCAGCAAAATCACACTGAGTCACAGTGAGACTGCAGATGAACTCCTGCCAATCTGTCCTTCCACTGACGTCATGCCATTCACCCAGTCTTCCTCACTCATGTGTGTGTGTGTGTGTGTGTGTCAGAATGCCTCGTACCTGCAGCGTCCAGACCCGGATCTGCCGATCTGTGTGGAGCGAACGGTTCTGGTGTGGCTGCCGTTAGCTTTCCTGTGGCTTTGTGCTCCATGGGGCTTCACGACTCTCTGTAAGAAACCAGCCAAAGCTCCGCTCTCAAAACTCTACATCTGCAAACAGGTGACGGTAATAATTCAATGACAGTCATTTTAAAATATTTCACCGGAGATAGTCAAATGAACAACAAGTACTGAAACCATGTATACAACATATAACACATTAAGTCACATTTAATAAAATGTTCAGATCAGAAACATTTAGCCTGCTTCAGTCAAATCTCAACGCTCATAGTATCAGCTCACCCATCATTTCTGTGGACATCAGGAGACTGTTCTCAGTTCTGTGTGTGTTTTACTCAGATATATGCCACAGAATTTGATCACAACCTCTGTTTCATACTGACTTTAAAGGAGAGTTCACCAAAAAATTACAAATCAGTCCTCATTTACTCTTACCCTTGTCGAGCCACATTCTCATGATGGTTAGAGTCCAGTGTCACTGTATGGACAAAAACAGCTGAAACATTCTTCAAAATATTAAAGAAATAAGCCCCGTAAAGCCGTGGTTTACAGTGAATTTATAACAGCTAAGGGGCATTGTTACGACACGAAGCGGAGCTAAAACCCCCTTATCTGTTATAAATTCACTGTAAACTACGGCTTCACGGGGATTATTGCTTTTATAAAATGGTTATTCCATATACTTTATAAGGTTTCACAAAATAAAGCAGAGCAGATAAAGTGTAATGATATTAATAAACACAGTATTCTTCCACCAAACAATGTAGCGCCTCAGAAACAGTTGTGGTTGCTACAAAGTGGTTACCGAGTAACACACAGACGTAAACAAAGGTGTGTGTTTGTAGAGTAATTTACAACAGCTTCAAACGCGGCTCAGCCAATCAGAATCAAGCACCGGAACTCTCCGGTTTATAATATAATTTTAATTCCACAGAAAAGAGAAATACATAAAGTTTTAGAATGACAAAGAGGAGTCAGTCATGAGATTTTAGAAATTGGGTCAAATATTCCTTTAGGTTCGGCTAGTCTAAGAGATCTGCTTTTTACAAAATGGGTTGTTATGGTGTTTCACCTTCATGTAGCAGTGCAAGTCATATTTTTGACTAGGCTATGTAAATAATAATTTGTGATTATACAGTTGCTTCTCTCTTTTAAAGTAGCTAATGATTTTCAGATTTTAAAGATTTTTGTAATTTAATCGAAACCCAAAAAATAAAGCCTTTATGTATCATGCATTATAACTATTCATAATGTGTGTTGTAATACATTATATCTTGTCATAATAATTATAACTGAATTTAAAATGCATAGTGTAACAATGAATTGGTAAGTGTTACAATGTGGTTACAATTATTCATGAGATTGCACAATGCATTACAAGGCATAATTAACACATTTTAACTACTTTTATAATGCATTATATATAAAGGCTTTAGTAGTGTGACCCAATGTTTTGCAACTTTTTGTCTGATTAATTGGCGCTCTCACATCCTATCATTACTGTTGTCGTGCAAAAGGTTGTGGCTGGCCTGCTGCTTCTGACAGCGATAGCGGAGCTGCCGCTCACTCTCGCTGAGGATTATGGGCCGTCGAGTGATTCCACAGCTCAGAAACATCCAGTGGTGCTCTACGCCAATCCGGTTCTGTTCGCCGTCTCATGGGTAACCTTTAGAAGCATTTATTTAATAAACTGTGTAACTAACATGGAGTTAAAGATCACTCAGTAAATAACTGAAGATGTTGATGTGTTGAGCGGTTGGTGTTTGTGTAGGTAGTTGTGATGCTGTGCCAGGAATGTGTGCGGCGCAGACCGAGATCTGTGGACTCCGGGAGTCTCTTCATGTTCTGGTTGCTTCAGGTGTTGTGTGCCGTCTTCCAGTTCCAGACTTTACTGAGAGATGCACTGAACAAGGTACTGACAGCAGCACTCACAGCTCCACATCTACCTGTGCTGCGAATTATTGCTTGCATATGCTGTATTGGACAAAATGATCAATATGATTAAACTTTGTTGGTGAACTTGCTGCACACGATCTACTCCATGCCTTCTTCATCTGATTGATACTTTAGAGCTTTTTATCAAGTCTTGTAGTGTTATTGTACAAATGTCCTCCTTCAGCTCGTGCTTCTCGTGTCTTTTTGCTTTCAAAAGTAAGCGTCAGAATAATTGCAGTCATATTTCCAGATGAACACTTACTGGACTGAAGCAGCTCAGCTTTACTTGATTCTCCATCAATAATTTTCTAGAAAAATCAGTGCGTCTCAAATCTGATCATCGGGATCTTTTGAGGAGCGTTTGTTTCCAGAAGCTTTACTTTCACTGTTCCTCAGCGGAGGAGTGATCTTCACAAGCCTCCAGAACATCTCACATCTTCTGAGGAGCCTTTATTTCTTCAGCTCTCAATTAGCGGTGGATTGCATTGCATTATATGTTTGGATCATTTCAATCTCATCTTACTAAGAAATTTTATTGGAGATATAGAGTGACTACTGATATTTAGATCATTTTATGTCAGAATCTGCTGTGCTGTTATAAAGATCTCGTTGATTTACATTACAAGCATCAGAATTTCAGCAGATAAATATCAGCACTTGCATGAAATTAATATATTTGCTCAGTTTGAGTCATTAAATAAACTTGAACTGTATTTTTATCCATATTCTCACTAGATCAGATTTTATGAGCCATAAAAGCCTGATGCATCATATATACGATACTCAACAGAAAACACTTATGAAAGCTTTTAGAAAAAATAAAATAAATCACCACAAGACAGCTGACAACTATTAGGCCTACAGGTGCATTTCAATAAATTAGAATGTCATGGAAAAGTTCATTTATTTCAGTAATTCAACTCAAATTGTGAAACTTGGTACCCACCTTTATCTGCATTCATAAAGTAAATTAACAATTTGGTTCACTGTTTATATCTTTGTTAAATGTAAATTACAATAAACTTTTCAGTGTGTACTATAAGCTTTAAAGTATTATAAACATTAACATTATTAATTTCTTTAAATCCAATTTAAAACAATGTGTGTTTTGAAAAGAGATACAGTACATAATTCAAACTGACTTAACTTGATTTCAAATTTTAAACTGACATTTGTTAATGTAGTATGAACGAACAATGGACAATTATACATCTATAAATAAATATTGACAAATCATTGTTCATTTTTGATGCATGACAGATGTGTGCCTATAATGCATGAAGTAATGTCACTGAATTAAATGTTATTGTACAGGTTGCTGAAATAATCATGCATTTGACAATTTTTCTTAGGAAGAAATCGATGATCTTCCGCGGTTCTGTCTGTTCTACATCAGCAACGGACTGCAGCTGATCGCTTTGGTTTTATCAGCCATCGCTGATGTTTCACCTGAAGTTAAAATAATTTCACAGACGGTACGGAAAGCGTGTGAGAACTCTTACATGTAATGTCACTTAAGCATTCAGTGAATGCATATTTGTCAAATTTACTGTATCTAATTCATTGCAGAATCCTGAAGCCAAAGCAACGTTTCTCAGCAGAATCACCTTTAGCTGGTTCAACAGGTGGATCTGAGTTTACTTTTGTTCCTCATTTTGCATTTCTGTCGTCTGTCTTCTTTTTTTCTTTTTACTGATTAGACCATCTGCTGATGACCTTCTGCATGTCACTGTTGTGTCTGTCCAGTACAAGTCCTATACTGTATATGCAATGTATTGGTCTTTCATATGCATAATACTTCTGTGAATCTTGTTCCTCAGCATGCTAATCAAAGGCTTTAAGAGGCCTCTGGTTCAGGAGGACATGTGGGATCTGAATGAGAAGGACTCCACTCAGACGATCTGTCGGGAGTTTGAGGACATTATGGCGAAAGAGCTGAAAAAAGCCCATAGCAGACTGCAGAAGAAACAAAATAAACGAAAGACTAAAAATGATCATCAGAGCGGTTTGGCCAAGGGAGTCAGTCAGGATGTTTTAGTTATGGTAAAACAATCATCTTCCATAGTTTCTATAGTAGATAGGTACAGTATAGTGTATAAACGCCTCACATCATTACTAATAATGACTGTCTGAGAGTATGGTGAATTTGCAACATATTGAAAAAAAACGTCTCAGGTTACGTATGTAACCCTGGTTCCTTGACGGAATGAGACGCTGTGTCGGAAAACGCTAGGGGAACGCCTTCTGTGACCACACTCTGAATAACATGTGAAATCAGTCCAATAGCTGAGCGGGACATCACGGGCGGGTGACGTCATGACCAGGAAGCTATAAAAGCTTGTGCGGCGGAGCCAGCGTCAGCTTCAGGAATGAGGCAAGTGCTGGCAGGGATGCTGGAAGTATGGCACCGAGAAGCAGCGTCTCGTTCCCTCGAGGAACCAGGGTTACATACGTAACCTGAGACGTTCCTCTTCATGAACTCGAGCTGCGTCGGAAAACGCTAGGGGAACGCCTTCTGTGACCACACTCTGAATAACATGTGAAATCAGTCCAATAGCTGAGCGGGACATCACGGGCGGGTGACGTCATGACCAGGAAGCTATAAAAGCTTGTGCGGCGGAGCCAGCGTCAGCTTCAGGAATGAGGCAAGTGCTGGCAGGGATGCTGGAAGTATGGCACCGAGAAGCAGCGTCTCGTTCCCTCGAGGAACCAGGGTTACATACGTAACCTGAGACGTTCCTCTTCATGAACTCGAGCTGCGTCGGAATGCTAGAGGAACGAGAATGCCCACGCCGCCAGACTTCCAAATCTCTGCCTAGTGTGGAAGACTGCACAGCTAGGGCGAGAGAAATGGGCGGGACCCGCCATCCCGAAGGCCAACTTCTGGAGGAGTGAATCTTGACCCCCAAAGGAGAGGGGAGATCAGAGAACTCAAGGCTAAGGAATAGCATCCTTATCCACCACTTAGCATAAGCTTCTCTGGCTGGAGGCCTCGGCCTCAGCGCACCGCAGAGGAAACGTGTAAGAAGAGGGTGTCTTCCCACTGAATGGCCACCGAGAGGGGCATGGTAGGCCGCAATGGCCGCCACGAAGACCTCTAGGGTGGAGTGGGTCAACCCTGCGGATAAACAGACCTGCAGGAACTCCAGAACTTTACCAAACGGGCAGTTAGCTGGGTCGAGCTGGTGGTGTCCGCAGAAATACAGTTTCCTCATAGAGGGAGCTCTGGATAGAGGATAATCTCAACAACCTCGGTTGAGAGACCGGAAGTTATGAGTTGTGCCTCCTCAGAGGCCACACCCACAGCTCCGGGCGGGGGCGCGCCCTCCGCCTGTGAGAGGAGATCTCGCCTGACGGGAATCTCCCCTAGAGTGCCGTCGAGGAGAGAAATCAGGCCTGAGACCCAACTCGGCCCGGCCAGAACAGGGATACTAACGACAGACGGGTCCCGTCCCGGCACACTCTCTCCAGAACTCCCGGGAGGTGTACAGGCGAAGCCTCGGCCACGTCTGTACCCCAGTGGAGCTGGATGAGTCAAAGAGAACCAGAGGGGACAGTGCGATATCATATGAGTCACAACAGGTCCACCTGAGCCTGGCCAAACACTCTCCATATCTGCTTCACCACCTCGGAGTGAAGCATCCATTCCCCGGGCCTCAGCCCCTGCCTCGACAGGATGTCTGCTCCCATGTTGAGATGCCCAGGAACGTGAACTGCTCCCAGCGAGAGGAGTTTGCCCTGGGACCACACAAGATCTAAAAATAGGACGCAACCCCCCATCCTTCTTCGAAACAATGAAGTACCTGTAGAACTCTGTCTCGTGCGGAGGAACCACCTCGATGGCCTCCTTCTTTAAGAGAGTATCTACTTCTTGTTCTAATACCAGAGCCTGCTCAGGACCCACTAGAGTGGGGGTCCCCATTAAATCGAGGCGGACGAGAACCAAACTGGATTCTTTAGCCTCTTTCTACGGTACGCAGGACCCATTGAGACACATTTGACAGTAGCTTCCACACTGCCAAATAATCTACTAAGGGAATCAGTCTCTCGAGACTGATCTCTAGTGTGCCCAGAACGGCTAGTTCGGTGCCCTGAAGCTTCTGCACGCCGACAGGGGACGGCCGAACTAGCTGCTCATGATACCTCCGTAGAGGTAGCGAGCCTCTTAGTACCGCTACGTTTCCAGGCGGTAACTGAGAGAAGTGCTCGCCAGAGACCGCTGCACCCTGGAACACGGCAGGGTTGGCAGACCGACCTCCTGAGGGCACTGAGGAGAGACGGGCACCGTGTAATACGGTGTGAACCTCTTTTCTCCAGAGGGGCCTGCCCTCCGAGGTCCTGAGCCACAGCATCAGGACTCTCAAAGCTGAAGTCTCCTATAGAAAATGACGTCCCTCAGACCCAAGTCGTCTGCTAGGAAGACTAGACCACAGCCTGCTTGGGGCAGGACCCAATGAAGCACATTTGGCAGGAGCTCCCACACCGCCAGGTGACCTCCTAAGGGAACCAGTCTCGCGAGACTGGCCTGTGCTGCACCAAGAGCAGCTAGCTCAGTGCCCTGAAGCAGCGGACCAGCAGGGGATGGCCGAACTAGCTGCTCTAGATACCTCCGTAGAGGTAGCGAGCCTCTTAGTACCGCTACATTTCTGGGCGGTAACTGAGAGAAGTGCTCGCCGGAGACCGCTGGCGAGGCGGTCTCTGGAACACGGCAGGGTTGGCAGACTGACCTCCTGAGGGTACTGAGGAGAGACGGGCACCGTGTAATGCGGTGTGAACCTCTCTTCCCCAGAGGGGCCTGCCTTCCGAGGTCCTGAGCCACAGCATCAGGACCCTCATAGCCGAAGTCTCCTATTGAAAACGACGGCCCTCAGACCCACGTCATCTGCTAGGAAGACTAGACCACAGCCCATCTAAATACCTCCGTAGAGGTAGCGAGCCTCTTAGTACCGCTACGTTTCCGGGCGGTAACTGAGAGAAGTGCTCGCCTGAGACCGCTGCGCCCTGGAACACGGCAGGGTTGGCA
>NW_015505219.1:344615-347074 GCF_001515645.1 Sinocyclocheilus grahami | reverse complement strand
GAACTAGCTGCTCTGGGGACCTCCGCAGAGGCCGCGAGCCTCTCAGTACCGCTACGTTGCCGGGCGGTAACTGAGAGAAGCGCTCGCCGGAGACTGCTGCGCCCTGGAACACGGCAGGGTTGGCAAACCGACCTCCTGAGGGCACTGAGGAGCGACGGGCACCGTGTAATGCGGTATACACCGCTCTTTCCCAGAGGGAGCTGGCCCTCAAAAAGTCGTAGGCCTTAGGCATCAGGACATTTACGACGAAGACTATCCAGCGAGAATGATGGTCCGCAGACCCACCTTCTGCTAGAAGCCTTCGGCCTGGGAGCGCAACTCTGACTCTAGACTCTGCGGAGTACGAGAAGTGAGGCCCCAAGAATGAGGGGCTGGAACACGGTAGGTTGGGACTGCTCCGCCCAGCAGCCCCTGCTAACTGACTCAACCTCCTCAGAGGAAGAGAGGTTAATGCGTGCTCTCACTCGAGAAATTTATATCCCAAGAGCCCCTGTATATCTAACTTCTCATAGTCAGACAAATACTTCATTTTATTCCTCAGAATTAAATGCAATCAAACAACCAGACAAATAAATATGGTCTAGTGTAGTAAGATTCCCATCAAAACCCGAAATGATGTAATATATGCGCTGCGCGCGAGCCACTCAGTCACACAAACAAGATCAATCTCCTCAGAGAAAGAGGACCGCATCACTCACTCAGAGGGGGAAGAACCGCAGCGCGGGCTTCCAAGCCCCGAGAACGAGCTCTAGATCTAGCGAGCACGGGTGGAGATAGGAAGAGCCATCTCCAACCCGTCAGCTAGATCATGTGCGATCCCCGCGTTCTCAGTCGCTGCCATGCCTCAGCAGCAGCAGGACCGCAATCGCAAGATCACAGGCACAGACACACTCCTCGGAGCGTGCCCGGCGAGAGCGGAGCGCTTAACAGCAGAAAAAAAATACAATCCGCCCCCCGAGAGCCGACTTCCGAAACCCTGAGAGCGGGCGCCGGATCTGGTGATTAGGAAGCCTCAGTGCCCTGAAGCAGCGGACCAGCAGGGGATGGCCGAACTAGCTGCTCTAGATACCTCCGTAGAGGTAGCGAGCCTCTTAGTACCGCTACATTTCTGGGCGGTAACTGAGAGAAGTGCTCGCCGGAGACCGCTGGCGAGGCGGTCTCTGGAACACGGCAGGGTTGGCAGACTGACCTCCTGAGGGTACTGAGGAGAGACGGGCACCGTGTAATGCGGTGTGAACCTCTCTTCCCCAGAGGGGCCTGCCTTCCGAGGTCCTGAGCCACAGCATCAGGACCCTCATAGCCGAAGTCTCCTATTGAAAACGACGGCCCTCAGACCCACGTCATCTGCTAGGAAGACTAGACCACAGCCCATCTAAATACCTCCGTAGAGGTAGCGAGCCTCTTAGTACCGCTACGTTTCCGGGCGGTAACTGAGAGAAGTGCTCGCCTGAGACCGCTGCGCCCTGGAACACGGCAGGGTTGGCAAACCGACCTCCTGAGGGCACTGAGGAGCGACGGGCACCGTGTAATGCGGTATACACCGCTCTTTCCCAGAGGGAGCTGGCCCTCAAAAAGTCGTAGGCCTTAGGCATCAGACATTTACCACGAAGACTATCCAGCGAGAATGATGGTCCGCAGACCCACCTTCTGCTAGAAGCCTTCGGCCTGGGAGCGCAACTCTGACTCTAGACTCTGCGGAGTACGAGAAGTGAGGCCCCAAGAATGAGGGGCTGGAACACGGTAGGTTGGGACTGCTCCGCCCAGCAGCCCCTGCTAACTGACTCAACCTCCTCAGAGGAAGAGAGGTTAATGCGTGCTCTCACTCGAGAAATTTATATCCCAAGAGCCCCTGTATATCTAACTTCTCATAGTCAGACAAATACTTCATTTTATTCCTCAGAATTAAATGCAATCAAACAACCAGACAAATAAATATGGTCTAGTGTAGTAAGATTCCCATCAAAACCCGAAATGATGTAATATATGCGCTGCGCGCGAGCCACTCAGTCACACAAACAAGATCAATCTCCTCAGAGAAAGAGGACCGCATCACTCACTCAGAGGGGGAAGAACCGCAGCGCGGGCTTCCAAGCCCCGAGAACGAGCTCTAGATCTAGCGAGCACGGGTGGAGATAGGAAGAGCCATCTCCAACCCGTCAGCTAGATCATGTGCGATCCCCGCGTTCTCAGTCGCTGCCATGCCTCAGCAGCAGCAGGACCGCAATCGCAAGATCACAGGCACAGACACACTCCTCGGAGCGTGCCCGGCGAGAGTGGAGCGCTGCGGTGGGAAGGACCGCAACGCGGGCTTCCGAAACCCCGTGAGTGGGCACCGGATCTGGTGATTAGGAAGCAGATCCATACGCGAAACCCATGAGCACAGCCGCCGCTCCGCCTCGGCGAAAGTGGGGCCGGCACCGCGAGGAACGCTAGTGAAGGCTCCCTCCTCAAAGAGAGCC
>NW_015505219.1:342688-343636 GCF_001515645.1 Sinocyclocheilus grahami | reverse complement strand
CCGGATCTGGTGATTAGGAAGCAGATCCATACGCGAAACCCATGAGCACAGCCGCCGCTCCGCCTCGGCGAAAGTGGGGCCGGCACCGCGAGGAACGCTAGTGAAGGCTCCCTCCTCAAAGAGAGCCATCTGAGAGCGAAGCAAGCAGTAACAACTGTGCTTCGCTCCCAAGCAAACCACGCACAGGCTGTGTGTATGCCCATTCGTGATATAACGTTTTCTTTGGGCAGGGAGGAACACACAACCTACAACGTGGCTTGCTCTCACCCCTTGAAATGCTTTGTCTTTGCATGAGCTTAGACATAGCTGGAGCTTATAGACCTTCACAATTGACAGACAACAATAAATATGACTGACACACACAGAACGCTTTGCTGAATGACAGAAAGCTGACGCTGGCTCCGCCGCACATGCTTTTATAGCTTCCTGGTCATGACGTCACCCACCCGTGACGTCCCGCTCAGCTATTGGACTGATTTCACATGTTATTCAGAGCGTGGTTACACAAGGCGTGCCCCTAGCGTTTTCCGACGCAGCTCGAGTTTCTGAAGAGGAACAAAACATTCTCTGGATTAACTTGAAAAAATTCAATTTTTCTAAACATGTCTAGTTTCTTACAGTCAAATGTATTAGCTTTTTTAAAATTATGGTTATGATTTGGTTCAAATCTTACATTTTGATTTCATACAATTCAAAATTATTTATTTTCACAAAGACAAAAGCATGCTTACAATCACGAGTCACCTACTGTGACAGAGATGAGGAGACGAAGGGCATTACCATCAAAAAGTGTTTATTAATCCAAACATCGAACTTACAAGCAGGAACTCACATGTAGGTTGAGGGGTTGACGTACACGTAAATAACACATGGAGCACAAGGGGAGAGAAGAAAACACACATAGACATGGAACAGAGTCTGACAGTACTCCCCCCCCCCCCCTCCCGG
>NW_015505219.1:338761-342520 GCF_001515645.1 Sinocyclocheilus grahami | reverse complement strand
AAAGGGCTGGCAGAACCCCCCCCCCCCCCCTTCCGGAAGGCGCGTCCTCATGCCACACAACATCCAACGGAGAGGGGGGTTGGGAGCCCTGCCGTCCCGTGTCTGTCCTGAGGGACCTCCAGAGCTCCCAACCCCCCTCCCCGTTGGATGTTGTGTGACGCGAGGACGCGAGGGGCCATGGCGGAGCAGTCAGACTAGGAGGCCATGGCGGAGCAGGCAGACTAGGAGGCCATGGCGGAGAAGGCAGTTCAGGAGGCCATGGCGGAGCAGGCAGTTCAGGAGGCCATGGCGGAGCAGGCAGTTCAGGAGGCCATGGCGGAGCAGACAGACCAGGAGGCCATGGCGGAGCAGACAGACCAGGAGGCCATGGCAGAGCAGACAGCTCAGGAGGCCATGGCAGAGCAGACAGCTCAGGAGGCCATGGCAGAACACCTTTTCTGGGCTAAACTCGGGGACTGGAGCCTTCTCTGGGCTAAACTCTGGGACTGGAGTCCTCTCTGGGCTAAACTTGGGGAAAGGAGCCCTCACTGGGCTAAACCCGGGGACTTGAGCCCTCTCTGGGCTAAACTCGGGGACTGGAGCCTTCTCTGGGCTAAACTCTGGGACTGGAGTCCTCTCTGGGCTAAACTTGGGGAAAGGAGCCCTCACTGGGCTAAACCCGGGGACTTGAGCCCTCTCTGGGCTAAACTCGGGGACAGGAGCCCTCTGTGGGCTAAACTCGGGGACAGGAGCCCTCTGTGGGCTAAACTCGGGGACAGGAGCCCTCTGTGGGCTAAACTCGGTGGCTGGAACCCACACTGGAGCAGGCTCTGGGGCTCTGGGGCTGGAGCAGACACTGGAGCGAGCTCTGGGGGCGCACTCGGCCCATCCATTTATCCTCTTCCGATTACGAGTGAATTGGGCGGCCAGCAGGCTTGTCGTTGCGGCGGCCAGTGGGCTTGGGTCAACGGTGGCCTGCAGGCTTGAGAGAGCCGCGACCGGCAAGCGTGAGGCGATCTCCATTATCGTGGGGGAAAAAACAGGAAAAACTAAAAGACTTTTCAAAAACGAAAAACAAACACGGGGAGAAGGGGCACCGCTTACGGTCTTGGTCCGGTATTCTGTCAACGCCTACTGTGACGGAGACAAGGAGACGAAGGAGTGTGGAGACGAAGGGCATTACCATCAAACAGTGTTTATTAATCCAAACATCGAATTTAGAAGCAGGAACTCACACATAGGTTGAGGGGTTGACGTACACATAAACAACACATGGAGCACATGGGGGAAGAAAACACACACAGACACGGAACAGAGTCTGACACTTACAGAGTAAGATTATTTATTATAAACATATAACTGAAAAAGTGTGTTGGATTTGCATGGTTTAATCCTGCACATGAAACATTTAAATAACACAGACATACTTTTTCACATAAATTCAACATCATCGAATTGAGTTATTTGGAAGTGACCAGATTAATTAGGCTAATCTCCAAGTGATTTAGTATGATTCCCTGACAGGATTTAATTAATTAAATTTTTTCAGCTTAATCAGTATTTTCTGTAGACATAAGCCAAAATGTTACTAAATGCAAGTCAGTTTAATAATTTGGCCTTTTACAAATTTTCTTCACCTTAAAAAATAATTAGCTATAATAATTAAATTTTCACTTCAGATAAAACAAAACATTTTGTTAGTCAATGTTTAATTTAGTTTACTTTATAAAAATAAAGACAACTTCAAATGCGTAATATTTATGTTATTTGCTATCTTAGAAACTTAACGTTCAAGAAATGTTATTTTCTTTTAGACAAACTAAACGAAACAGATTTAAAACCGGAAACCATAATTTTCAATATGAAATTGCTCTTGAAATTTCACTTTTTGTGTTTCATTTTTTATTTTTTTTAATCTAAGGAGCAAACACTGACTGATGCACTCACAATATTTTAATATCTAATTAGGAGGAGATGGGAAAGAAGAAAGAAAAGAAGAAGAAGAAGAAGAAGGATTCCGAATCCGACTATCCTAATTCCTGGCTGGTTCCCACCATCGCTAAAACCTTCAAAGGTGTGCTTTTAGAGACGGCCCTCTACAAACTGATACAAGATATTCTGGCATTTGCAAGCCCACAGTTTCTCAAGTAAGTGGCCTTCTGCGTTCATTTCATTTCCAAATTTCTTCTTGTACCACAAGAGGTTTTTGTAGCTGGTGGTTCTCATGGTATATGGTCTGCAAAAAGACCTCAGTTATTACCCTATTTGTTCTTTACGTGCCGTTTCTGAATCTGCTGGACTGCTTACCAATGTGAGATGTGGTTTGTCACAGGTTAATGATCTCCTTCACTCAGGACAAAACGAGTCACGCATGGACTGGTTACCTGTATGCCGTGCTGCTTTTGGTGGTGGCTTTTTTACAGTCAGTTATTCTACAACAGTATTACAACCGATGTTTAATCCTGGGTATTAAAGTACGCGTAGCTCTCATGGCTGCCGTTTATAAGAAGGTACATCTGCTGTAATGTTAACATTTATTATGGTATATATCATAGCCAGTGGATGATGTTGTGAAGATTCATTATCACTGGTTCCTCTCAGGCATTAGTCGTGTCTAACGACTCTAGGAAAGAGTCGACCGCTGGAGAGATAGTCAACCTGATATCAGCGGACGCCCAACGATTTAACAAAGTCACCAACGTCCTCCATTTGCTGTGGTCATATCCGCTGCAGATCGCTCTGGCCATCGCCTTCCTCTGGATTGAGCTGGGTCCCTCTGTCCTGGCCGGTCTGTTGGTCATGGTGCTGATGGTGCCCATCAATGGCTGGCTGGCCACCAAATCCAGGGGCTTCCAGGTGACTGGGTTTGCTTCGTATCTGGTTACGAAAGAAATATATAACACTGCATCAATATCCACTAAGGGCAACATGTTTCTTTTCAGGTGGAAAACATGAAATTTAAAGACACGCGCATGAAAATTGTGAATGATATATTGAATGGAATAAAAGTAAGTGGTTGAAAAATTTACAAAAGCTGTCACTGAGGCGGTACCCTTTCAAAAGGTTCACATTTGTATCTTATTTACCCCTCAAGGGTGCATTTTAGGTACATATTAGTACCTTCATGGTACATATTAGCAGAGCTGGGTAGTAACTGATTACATGTGATCTGGATTGCGTAAACATATAAAAAAAATAAAGTACTTGTAAATAGATAAAACTACATTTTAAAATACTCACAATCAGACTACACTTTTTCATTTATTACATATTATTTAATTAACTTATTCTCTGGGGCGTTTTTGGTATTTTCGCCTAAATTTTTCATACTCAAATTCAAATGTTTGCCCTACACAAATACAATGTGCGCTGGATTCCATTACCTGGGCAGAACACGAATATCTCACCGATGGAAGCACACAGAAACCTGAAAATGGTCTTGTTTGAAAGAAGAGATCCAAATCTAAAAGATAATATAGAGTTTATAGATATGTGTGGCTGTTTGCGGCTAACTGAAGCAGTGCTACGAGTAGAAATGTTACACAATAAAAAATTCAGTTTTTTTTTTTCCCATCGCGATTCAATTGAAGATAATTCGATCTATGATTGTCACACAATAAAACAATCTACATTGTGAAATTTCTGAGAATGAGAGCTTTCTTGTGATATATGACTTGACTTTATTGTAAAAAATATATCAAATACACATTCTTCGTAAAAAAAAAAAAAGTTCGCAATGGCTAGGCGGAAAATCGTGTGTGGGACGAATACATTTCTAAG
>NW_015505219.1:323182-338098 GCF_001515645.1 Sinocyclocheilus grahami | reverse complement strand
CCTTTCTCTGCCCACTGTGCTGACGCGGCGGTGTCAGAGTTCACAGAGTCTGTAATGGCCGATCTGAGTGACGTGTAATCTGACCAATTGGAGCCCAGAACTGGCCGCAGATCTTTATAACATCAGAAGGGCTGAATGCGCGCTGGCATGAGATGGAGAGCTGTGATCTCCTGATGCGCTGGATTCCATTACCTGGGCAGAACACGAATATCTCACCGATGGAAGCACACAGAAACCTGAAAATGGTCTTGTTTGAAAGAAGAGATCCAAATCTAAAAGATAATATAGAGTTTATAGATATGTGTGGCTGTTTGCGGCTAACTGAAGCAGTGCTACGAGTAGAAATGTTACACAATAAAAAATTCAGTTTTTTTTATTTTTTTTATGTCGCAATTCAATCGAAAATAATTCGATCTATGATTGTCACACAATGAAATAATCTACATTGTCAAATTCCTGAGAATGAGAGCTTTATTGTGATATATGACTTGACTTTATTGTGAAAATAAATGGCTAGGCGGAAAATCGTGTGTGGGACGAATACATTTCTAATCTTAATTTTACTGCTTTATAAATATAAAAACCAAAAGGAATGGTATTCTTTGTAAAGAAGACACTCCAAGCTTTCAAATGAATCCATATATGGGCTGATACCATATAAGGAAGGCTATGTAAATGAAGCATAAACAGTTTTTATTGAGATATATGACTTGACTTTATTGTGAAAATAAATGGCTAGGCGGAAAATCGTGTGTGGGACGAATACATTTCTAATCTTAATTTTACTGCTTTATAAATATAAAAACCAAAAGGAATGGTATTCTTTGTAAAGAAGACACTCCAAGCTTTCAAATGAATCCATATATGGGCTGATACCATATAAGGAAGGCTATGTAAATGAAGCATAAACAGTTTTTACGCGATTTGGACCCGTATCCGGGTCCGCAGAGTTTAAACAATAGCAATAAGTTATTCATAGCATATTTTATTTCTGTCAATTTTCCTTTCTAAAATAGCCCATTGCTTACACTCAGAAATTCTTCCAATTTTGTGGAAGACACAGCATTTGACCACTGAAACCATTTCAGGTTTAAGAAGTGTTTTAATATTGCATCAAGCACTGATGAACACGGTAATTTTTATTTGAATTATCACTCCCCTTACCAAAAAGTAGTATACTTCAAGTTTATTTTATTAAGTATACTTAAGTAAAGTTCAAGTATATTTTTAAGTATACTTTATGTAGTAAGTCGTAACTTCTCTTTCTTTTATTTTTAGATTAGCGACAAATGAGGGTTCATCACTAAGATCAAATAAAGCAATTTATGAACTTCAACAAACAGTCTTTCTTTTTTTGTTGTTGTTGTTTTGTTTTATTCCCCCAATGCTAAATGGGTTCAAGTGAAAACTAATTATAATCTATACATACCAAAGAAACTAATAAACAAAATCAAGACCTTGTCCTTGATTTTACACCAAAGAAATAGTCTATTAGTTCTTATCTGAGAAAGGATGATCCATTCCGTGGCAAAAAATGAGTTACTCTTTCTGAAGAAAACATTGAGTGCGTTGAAATATGTTGATCTGCTTTAGCGTGGACAACTCTGACTAGCCTATGAATGAGCCTCCACAAAGGAATCAAACACAAAGGCACATCCACTCCAAACAGTATTCGAATGCACACCGTTACAGTTAGTTATGTATCCAAAAACAGCTTTGGAAGTGAAATGATATGCAAAGGAAAAAAGTCCTTCTGAAAAATAGAAAATAGAAAATACCAAAAACCAAACATAAACATTCCTCCCACATTCTAAATAAAGAATTTAGCCAATATTCAAATATACTCACATGTCGAGCTTAAAACCAAAGGTTTCGCAACTAGGACTTTGTCAACCAGAAGTTCATGGTAGCACAAAGAAACATGTGTTCCCTCTACCCAAACTGAACTACTTCTTCAGGCAACTACTCACCTGATATACAATCTAGGTGTGTCCACCTATCGCCCTCTAGTGCCTCATAGTGTTACCCCACATAGAATTTTTAATTCCATTACTCCAAGTATATGGAAAACGGTGACAGAAATTTCACTCTGTTACAAAGTATACAAATATCAGTGTACTAGTAGTATACTTATAAGTGTACTATTTCAATACTCCTTGGTACTAATTTGGCCCATTTTCTAGTATATGAAAGTATACTTTTAAGTATACTTTTAGTATAACAGTAGTAAACTTTGAGTACACAACTAGTTTACATTTTTAGGTTGTACTGCAACTATACTAAAATTTAACTTATAGGTATACTGATAGTTTACTAATTAAATACTTGTAGCATGTTTAGTACACTTTGAAGTATAGTCTCAGTAAACTACTAGTTTAGTAGTTTTATACTGCAAGTATACTCGTAAGTTTTCTTTAATTGAACTTTACATCATACTTTAAGTATACTACTACGTCCCTATTTAGGTATTAATTTGTATATATTTTGTTATATGAATATCTGAAGATACAAAACATCAAAAGAAAGAACAGGGTATCTGCTAGTAAACAAAAACATTTTATTCTAGCGTCATGCATTCTTTTTTTTTAAACACTTGAATGTGGGTAAGTTTTATAAAAAAATAAAAATAAACAAGATTTTGAACAAAAAGCTGAAAAATGGCTATGAATTGGATTCAGAATGATAATCAAAATGTAGATGGAGTCGATCAACACCTCAAAGCTTGACAGTCATTATTTCCTCTTCAATGGTCGACATTATATTCCATAACGTTACACAGTTTTGATGCTGTTTTATGTCTGATGATGGTGTTAGATTACATGTGGAAGCGTCTGTTGTTTCGGTTTCTTCTTCTCTTGTGTTTTGGAAATTCTGTACAGAAGATGTGTACTAGCGCCCCCTACAGTATAACAATGAAAACATTCTGTGCATACAAGCACAAGTATAGCTCAAATATATTTAGACTTTTAGTATAAGTCAAGTATACTTAAATGTCATTTTAAGTATAATTCTGAGAAGTACATAAAGCCCATGTCTGAGAAGTACATCAAATTGGACTGAAAGAATACTTTCCAATTTTTTAGTTTAAAAGACGTATACTAATAGCACACTTGAATAAACTTCTTTTTCGTAAGGATCTGTAAGTTGTTTAACCATGTGCTTCTATGTCTTTGGAAGGCTTTTGTCTTTCGAACACATTAAAATGCACAAATTCACAAACTTTTTTTGCCATCTGATCCTCTTTCACCTGTTATATTTACTTGAAGTACCCCTGAGATTTTAAAATAAATCACATTTGAATGTTCACGGTTCTCTGACATTGGTTAATGGTCACATAACATGCAGGTAAACTAATAAAATATTAAATTTTTCATAGTGTTTTATTTTGATTGATTTTAAAAGTATTTATTTTAATTTAACATGTTTATGATTTAATTAGTTAATAGCGTTTCATTAAGCTCACAAACCCCCTGCAGTTCCTTCACAAACCCAGTTTGGGAAACCTTGATGTAATGTAATGTTTAACGCACTTCACGTTGTCAAAAACAACAACTGGAATATATTTTCTAAATCTTTGCATTTTTATATCGATATGGTACAAGATTATCCTATTTAAATCATTGTGATAAATGAGTTAGGTCAAAAGTAATCGCAATATAATCTGGTTATATTACCTAAAAATGTGTAATGTAATGGATTATGTTACTGACTACAATTTTTGTCATGTATTTTGGGATCAGTGAAGGATTACAATTTGTAAGTAATCTACCCAGCTCTGCATATTAGTACCTTTCTAAAAAAGGAACCATCCCTGTACAGCTTTTGTTTTTTGGAGATGTAAAATGCTTCATATCATATTTTCATTTTCAGTCCTGTCAAATGAGAATACGAAATCTTGGTTTGTTGGCGTCTCTGCACATTGTTCACTTTTTTCGTCACTCATGTGGTAGGTTCTGAAGTATTACGCCTGGGAATCATCTTTTGAGGCTCAGGTTCAGGAAATTCGAGAGAAGGAGCTGAAGGTGATGAGGAAGTTTGCCTACCTCTCATCGGTCTCCACCTTCATTTTTTCATGTGCTCCAGCTATTGTGAGTATAACAATGTTTTTATATATGAAATTATTTGAATGTTGTTTCTTGAACATGTTTAGTGCAAGTAGTTGCTGAAGAGTATTCATAAACAGATTTAAGTCTAAAACTCTGCATCTCATTTCGTATTTTTGACTAAAACTAAAGTGTGCTGAATGCTTGAAAAGTAAAATATATCTCGAATGCACATTTCAGTAACATTTTTATTTTGGAGTCATTTTATTGACTACTAAAATATTGTTGCTTGTTTGTGAGGTCTGGCCGCAGCTGAAGCTCATATCATGTCTTATTGTCTTCAGGTGTCTCTGGCGACCTTCGCTGTGTTTGTGTCCGTGAGTCCCGATAACATCCTGGACGCAGAGAAAGCTTTTACCTCCATCTCACTCTTTAACATACTGCGCTTACCACTCACCATGCTTCCAGAGCTGATTTCCATCATGGTTCAGGTATTAGAATAAATACATTGTTTCATATTTATATTGTTGTTAATATGGCAGCTTTTCATTGCTACCTTTCAATCAGTCATATTAAAAACTATTACTATAAGTTGTTAAAAATTTGTACTGTTTGTATTTTGTTTAGACCACTGTGTCTAAGAAAAGACTCGAGAAATTTCTGAGTGGCGATGATCTGGACACAATGTCTGTAACGCGTGATGACAGCCACAGTAAGAACTCATTGTGCTATTTCCTAAGAGATTTTTAGACAAACTTGAGAACAAACTTCTCATTTTTGACAAACTTCTATGAGATTTGTAGACGAGCTGATTTCTAATTGTTTTAGAACAGCTAAATTCATCTGGTCTATCACTACTTGATGAACTCGTTAATGTTTTTCGTTTTTGAAAAGTTACTAGTCATTTAACATGTAGCAAAGAACATGCTTCAAGTCCATTTCAGAGCAACAACAGTAGTGTAGTGTGAAATCTGAGAGAGTGGTCAGTGTTCTCATAATTTGCTGAATTAGGTGCCGCCGTGAGCATGACTGATGGCACATATGCCTGGGAAAGAGACACAGAACCAGTTCTGAAAAAGTGAGATTTGCCATGTTTCACTACAGAATTTCACTTACATATTTTTACACTGGTACAGTATATAAGAGATGCAACTAAAACTGTTATTTAGTATTACTGCTGTCATTGGCTGTGTGTTTGCATGAGTGTGTGTGTTCTATCTAACCAGTGATTATATTGTTCAGCGTCTCTCTGGACATTAAACCGGGTCGTCTGGTGGCAGTGGTTGGGGCTGTAGGGTCTGGAAAGACATCGCTGATATCCGCTCTGCTGGGAGAACTCCACAGCCTCAGGGGTCGCATTAATATCAAAGTAATCAAACAGATCTCTATGAAAAGAGTTTTTGCCTAGTTTCAGATTCAGTCTTCTACTTGAACAAATAATGTCACTCTTATGTACTGTCTGGGCCGTTAGTTACATGTCTCTTATTCTCTCTCAGGGGTCTGTAGCGTATGTGCCGCAGCAGGCCTGGATTCAGAACACTACTCTGAAGGACAACATCTTGTTCGGCTCTAATCTGGATGAGGAGCATTATCTGTCTGTGGTGGATGCGTGTGCGCTCGGGCCAGACCTGGATCTTCTGCCAGGAAGAGATCAAACTGAGATTGGAGTGAAGGTAAAGTGTGTGGTAGGGGTAGAGTTGCAAAAAGGTGGAAAATTTCCAGTATATTTCTGACATTTTCCAGGATTCTTTGGAAAGTTTACGGAAATTTACCAGAAATTTTCCACCCCTTTGCAACCCTAGGTAGGGGCGATATACCAGTAGACACGATTAACCAGAAGAAATTTGTCATTGTCAATTTTGGACTATTGTCTGTATTTCAGTTAAACGCTCACGTGACATTGCTCTGCTATGTGGTCACAAAATAGTATCTTTTGCATATGTTTTTTTAATCATTGTAGTTTCAAAACAAGTGATTTTAACGCAGTCAGCAGCAAAAGGGAACTCATTTGGCTATATGTGCAAGAAAACGTGTCACAGTATATTGGATCCGGGCAGCTCTTAAAGTGACAGCAGTCTTCTACTTAAAGTGACAGAATATTCCTACTGTCATTCATGTTGATAAAACAACAAAAGTGAGAATCTCTCACTGCTCTTGACTAAATCACTTTTGTAACTTTAAGACATATTTAATTTACACAGTGAAGAATATACAGTGTTTTTATACATTTAATTCCTTGTATGTAGCATTTCTTATTTATTTGTTGTACTGTAGTTTTTTCCCTATTGCTTGTAATTAGTTTACTTTCCTTATTTAATCGCTGACTGTTTACTTGTCTTCAGTGAGCATGATTTTTTTTTTTTTTTTTTAGTCTAGTAATAGTTTTTTTTTATATTGATACAGTGGTGACAAGAATTATGAAATTTCTATGGCGTCAAAAATCTTGATATCATACAGACCTTATTTAAAGCAAAAATAACTATATTATGATATACTGTATATCGTTATTGTGAGATAAAATTACTTCTAGCATGATATAAGATTTTGGTCATAACTCCCACCCCTAGTGTGTGGCGTGTTGATGATAAAAATGGATCCCATTTTTTTAAGATGATTTGTCTATAGAGCAGTTGATCCAAAAAATGTGTCCTTGAATCTTTGAATACATGTAAGAAAACCTGAGACCGGTGAATGTAAGGTCACAGTTTACATATTTAGCGGCAGATCCAGGCATGGGAGATATGGGCATCTTAAAAGGAGCATAGAACAAACTGAAATAACACTAAATATACAGTATAGAACACTCAGACAAAAATGCATACTTACACCTACTAAGGGACAGGACTGACTGCATCACATTATAGGTTAAGAACCACTGCGCAATTAGGTCTAGACTCTCATATCCTTATGAATATGAAGCACTTTTTAAATCCTCCTTTAAAATTTTCAAAAGTTTTATGATTATGAAATATCAGAAACAAATCAGTATGCACACAGTTATGTGGTTATAAACATCAACAAGCACTAGTGAAAACAAAAATGTAACAGTCCTACATATCAACCAAGCAGAATATTTGGCAGATATTTAGCCATTTTTTGAAGTTATCAGTATGCTTAACCAATCATCAGAATCAACAATCATCAGTTTCACACTATACTGGTTTGTCAATGGATAATGTACTAGATTTGTCTAGATTTCTTTTGGTTATTGAATAGTTTTATATAGCCTCTATATTGACATTATATCAGGTAACTGCCATGAATACAAAGGAGGATTCAGTAGCGAATGTGAAATATAACAATTTATTAGGAAGAGTCCCAGCAAGACAAACGGCAAGAGTCAAATAAAGCATGTGCAGATTATTAGTCACTCTTGGTAGCGCAGGGACGCAAATGGGCAGCCATGGATCTCCCGGGAACATTCAGAATCCGCAAGAGAACTGGAACAGAAATCCAAGGAGACGAAGAAACAGGAACTGGGAACTCGAACACAATCGGGAGCACCAAACGATCTGACAACACTGGACGGATAGCACAGGTATTAAATGGCTGAGCTGATGAGCTACAGCTGGCGCTGATCAACCAGTCAGCTGCAAACACACACACACACACAGAGAGCGAAAATGAGTCAGTGAATCCATAAACTGTGACAGTACCCCTCCTCCTAGGAGCGCCCCCTGACGCTCCCAGGCGAACTTACCCATTGATTGTAATCATCAATAAGGGAGTGATCCAGAATGTCCCTGGCAGGAACCCAATTTCTCTCCTCTGGACCGTAACCTTTCCAGTCCACCAAGTACTGAAATCCACGTCCCCTCCGTCTCGAGTCCAGAATACGGTTGACCGAATAAGCTGGTTCCCCATCTACGAGGCGCAGCAGGGGGCAGGGCGGGTTGGGAACCAGAGCAGGTGGATTAATGGGTGAATGAAAAACGGGTTTCAATTTCGAGACATGAAAAACGGAATTAATTATCCTGTACGCCGGAGAAAGTTTGAGGCGGACTGCCACTGGGCTAAGAATGATTTACAAATGGAGCGGAGAGGAATATTCTTGGAAGAAAGCCACACTTTTTGACCAACAACGTAGATGGGGGGCTTTGACCGGTGGCGATTGGCCTGAGCCTTAGTGCGCGCTGCCACAGACTGACACTCACACCCA
Organism: Sinocyclocheilus grahami; assembly: GCF_001515645.1. NCBI lineage: Eukaryota > Metazoa > Chordata > Actinopteri > Cypriniformes > Cyprinidae > Sinocyclocheilus > Sinocyclocheilus grahami. Next base: position 329,896 of record NW_015505219.1, on the reverse strand, counting down.
GTAAATGACAAAACTCCTTCCAAAATTTGGAAACATATTGGGGTCCCCTGTCGGAGACCACGTCCATCGGGAGGCCATGGATGTGAAAGACGTGATCAACAAAAGTAACAGCTGTCTCCTTGGCAGAGGATAATTTGGGCAAGGGAATGAAATGGGCCACCTTCGAAAACCGGTCCACTATGGTCAAAACAACTGTATTGCCCTGGGAGGGTGGTAGGGCAGTGACAAAATCGAGCGCAATGTGGGACCAGGGTCTCGAAGGGACAGACAGCGGTTGAAGTAACCCCTCCGGGGGTCGATTGGAAGTCTTGCCACGAGCACAAACTGAGCAGGCCAAAACAAAATCCCGGATATCACGAGCCATGGAACGCCACCAGAATCACGGTTTAACAAGTAAGTTAGTACGATTCACTCCTGGATGACAAGACACGTTGGAACAATGACCCCACCGAATAACGTTGGACCGTAAACTCTCCGGCACAAATAACTGACCCGGTGGGCACCCGGGCGGAGGTGTTACCCCTTCTAAGGCCGCACGAACCTTCGACTCGATCTCCCATGTGAGTGTAGAGACAACGAGTTTCTCAGGTATTATACACTTGGGAGTGGACGGGCACTCGGAATGATCAAAAATACGAGATAAGGCATCGGGTTTGATGTTCTTGGAACCCGGACGGTAGGAAAGGGACAAGTCAAAACGACCGGGAAAAAAGTGCCCACCGAGCCTGGAGTTAAGATGTTTAGCGAATCTAAATATACTCAATGTTCTTATAATCGGTCCAGAAGATAAAGGGTACCCCCGAACCCTCTAACCAATGATGCCATTCCTCCAAAGCTAACTTTACTGCCAGCAGCTCTCTGTTACCAATGTTATGTTCGAGGAAGGGGGAAAGAACCGCGCCTACCCCCGCCTCTGATGCATCGACCTCCACCACAAACTGACGTGTGGGATCAGGGGCTATGAGAATAGGAGCTGAAACAAAGCGGCTCTTGAGGTTGGCAAATGCAGCTTCAGCTGCACTGGACCACCTCAACATCGTTCTGGTGGAGGTCAAGGCAGTCAGAGGAGTGGCTAGTTGGCTGAAATTGCGAATAAAATGCCGATAGAAATTGGCGGACCCCAGAAACCTCTGCAGGGCCTTACGGGAATCTGGGGTTGGCCAATCCACCACAGCCTTAACCTTATCCATGGGATCCATGCGCATTCCCTCGGACGAGATGATGAATCCCAAAAATGGAACTGACTGTGCATGGAATGCACATTTCTCTGCCTTGACAAAAAGCCCATTCTCGAGCAGCCTCTGGAGCACCCTCCTGACGTGCTGAACATATTCCTGGAGAGAAGAAGAAAATATCAATATGTCAACCAGGTAGACATATATGAATTGATCGACCATGTTTCTCAGCACGTCATTAACTAGTGCTTGGAAAATCGCATAACCAGATATTCGAAGTGCCCCCTAGGGGTATTAAACGCAGTTTTCCACTCATCTGTAGCGTCTGGACCAATCAAACTCACAATTTTTCATTTGATTTAACAAATCAGTTCTTCATTCTCCATTCATCAAGATTCTCTGACTCAAAACTGGTTCTTTTTCCAGCAACCAACTTCAGCAAAGATCACTGGGACTTTCAGATTGCATCAAGCCTTTCTTTCAGACAGACGAGACTTGCAAGTATTCAAACTTAGTCTTATTAATTGATACATTAGGTATCATTTGCACCTTTTTACAAAGGTGTGTTTGAACTAAGAATCTGATGTTTCATCCAGGCTGTAAATCTGCTGAATATCAAATGGTACCATAGTTTCATATTCTTATTTCTCTTCTCTTTACTGCGTTTTTTAACCCTTTCCTATACAAACTGTGTGTGTGTGTGTGTGTGTGTATGTTTGTGTTAGACCAGTTTATGTAGTATGTTAGACCAGTTTAAGTGTTTATGTAGTATGTTGGACCAGTTAAAGTGTTTATGTAGTTAATAAAACCTTACTTGTATCACACTTGACGTGGTTCATTGTTTGCTCATAACTGGAGTCACTTAATCATGCAAATTTATGCTACAAGCTTTTGTAGAATTGTACAGTAAGGAAGTTATTTCCCTTAACCAGGAAATTAACGTTCTTAGAATTGACAAGGCAGTTGACCCTGAGAGGTCAGCTAAATATCTACAGCGGATCTAAAATATTCATAATTAATTATAACTAGTTATGATTAATTATTCATATTTCCCATGAGCTGATTCATTACACATCCCCCTCCCTTATGCAGACCAAATGATAAGCGTTACACAAATCCAATTTGGTGAAGATGGATGCTCCCTGCAACCGCTCGAAGGCTGAAGACATCAATGGCAAAGGGTAAGTATTCTTTACCGTGATGTTGTTCAACCCTCAGTAATCAATGCATGGTCACAGGGAACCATCCTTCTTCCCCTCAAAAAAAATTCTGCCCCAACGGGAGAAGAGGAAGGACGAATGAGCCCGGCTGCTAGAGAATCAGAAATGTATTTCTCCATGGCCTCCCTTTCTGGAGCAGAAAGCGAGCATAACCTGCCCTTAGGCGGAGACATACCTGGTACTAGATCTATTGCAGAGTCATAGGGACGATGTGGAGGAAGAGAAGCAGCCCGGGACCTACTGAATACTTCCTTCAGGTCGAGGTACTCCTTGGACACGTTAGACAGGTTCACTGGCTCATTTTGCAACAAAGAACAAGACACAGACGAACAAGCAGACATAAGACAGGATGCATAACACTGATCATTCCACGCCGAGATGGAATTATGGCCTCAGTCCACCCTAGGATTGTGATGCACTAGTCAGGGGTGGCCCAGAATAACAGGAGCCAGCGGCGATTCAGTGAGCAGAAGTGCGAGTTTCTCAATATGATTTCCTGAAGTGATGAGGGTGACTGACCCAGTAGTATGTCTGATGCTAGGAAGAGTCTGTCCATTGAGTGCATTGATAGAGATTTTAATGGATGAGAGGAACAATGGGAATCTGAAGGTGTTGTGCCAAGCTGAAATCCATAAAATTACCTTCCGCACTGGAATCCAGCAGGGCCTGGCAGTTGTGGACTCTGGCTGCCCATTGCAGTCTTAGGAGAGTTGTGGACGAGGATTTCTCCAGGGACAAGCCTCAGCTCTACTGCCGGGCTTGGCCTTTTACTTGACAGTCAGGAAGTTCCGACACCAGCTTGCGGCAGCCTCGCTGATCGCGTTGCTGTAGACATGTATCTACTCAAAGAGCTAATTTGATGAGTCCATCAAGATCAGTGGGTAATTCCACTGTGAAAATCTCCTTCTGAATCCGGTCAGCCAACCCATGCAGGAACATGTCCCACTGTGCCTCCTCGTTCCACTTGCACTCAGCTGCCAATGTCTGAAACTCAATGGAATAGTCTGGAACGGGTCTGTTCTCCTACCGTAGATCGGCTGCTCGTGACCCGCTATCAAAGACACGTTTCATTTCCTCCGAGAGTTTGTGGAACGAAGAGCAGCAAGGATGTTGGTTCTCCCACACCGCCGTTCCCCACAGAGCTGCCTGTCCCGACAGCAATGTCAACACTAAGACCACCTTAGACTGTTCGGTAGAAAAAGTCAAAGGCTGCAGAGAAAAGAACATTGAGCATTTACCGTATTGGCCCGAATATAAGACGACCCTGATTATAAGACGACCCCCCTGTTTCCAGATGTACCTTTTGGAAAAAGGCTTTTTAAAAAACAAATCTTGTTTTTTCTCAGTAAAACATTGTCTTCAATTATTTTCATATTGCATTTTTATCCGATTTTAATTTTTGTTTTGAAAGTTGTAAGGCATTTGCGAACATCACACAAATGAACGAGGGAATCTCCGCATTCCACCTGGAAACTAACATCTCTTCTCAACCATCTGAGAGCCGTAAAGCTGAATCACGGTCAGCCAGGTGCCAATTGTCTCAAATGAGTTCCTGTCCAGCTCTGCTTATCTGTACAAGAAACACCAGGAGAGAGTGATTTACCAAACCACCTCCAGGGTCGACAAGCATTAGGACAGCAATAACTGGACCCCCCCCCATCTAGACTCATTTAAGCAACAGAATGTCAGTGTGTTTCGTGACCGGCTTCAGCATAAATAAACCAGCTATATTGCCCTTTTTAGGAAATTAGGTTATTAAAATGTGTGTAATATGTGAAGTTTAGGGTTGAACGTAAACTCGTGATAATTGCAGAATATTGAAATAAGTGAAAAGCTGTTATTTCAAACAGTATGTGTTGTACGACACTACATAGAAGTTATTAACAAAACCTGCAAATCTTCATTTCCCCACATTATAAATAGAAGCATTATGTTAATGTATGCACGCTCCGCCTTGCAACAAGTCGATTGGAAGGTCGCGTCGTTGGACGGACTTATGCAGCGGATGAAAAACCCAATGCAGAACAGATTTGCTTGCTTGCTTTCGCCTGTCGCCGTGTTAAGAGCACAAACTTGTGCTCACACGCTTACTATCAAAGCGATTGGTCATCTAAAACTCAAACACTTCAGTGAAACTTTGCGATCTTCAAAGAACTCGGGAGTCTTGAAAACTCAGACTGTAGCAAAACTGCTCAAGCTTCTGGCGTCATCAAGAGACCAATCAATCCAACGAGGGGTCTCCCAAAAGGACGTCATCCAAACGTCACCTCAGCAACCAATCCGAAAGCTCTGGGGTTCCTCAAGCAGCCAAACAAGGAAACTCACCCAAACGCAAGTAAACGAACAAAATCTTATCTCTGCTGAACTGGTGTCGAGCTAATTTAAGCAGTAAACATAAGCTAAAGTTCTCTGCTTGGTGAATTCTCTCAGGTGAATTTAAATCACTTGTGAAAACGAGTTAGAACTTTGAAACTTCATGCAACCCCGTCAACTCTCATTCTAAAGAAACTGTATGTTTGCGTGTATGTGTGTTTTAGCTTAGTTTTGATGTAATCTAGAAAAGCCAATAAAATTCATGTTTCATTTATAAAGAATCATTGTTTGGTGTCATATAATTTTAAGGTTAAAACTTTTGCCAAAGATCCCTTGCTACCTATCTCGTAGCTTACTTATAATAATTACTATAATAGCTTACTTATAATAATTGTATTGACCGTGGCCACGGAAATACAAAGATTCAAGTTGTTAAAATATACTAAGAATCACCGGCTCGCTGGATGACCCTTGATTTAAAGTGTAAACTATCAGATTTGAATTCGGTTTTAATCAGGTTGACTCAGAATTTTCAGATTCTAGTCCTTTCAAAACCTGAGCTAGAAATAAAATTAATGATTAATTCCCTTATAGAATTAATGACTTACAAATGAGTTAATTTCATTGCATGTGGTGGAGAAAAATAAGCTGACAAAGATTTGACTGAGAAATTAATGACCCAAGATAATATTATGAATTTTGTCTTTTTATCCAGAAAAATAGATTAAAAGATAGAGAAACTTAGTTTGTTGTGTTATTATAGCACGGCAGAGCGTGTTGAGTGAAACTCGAGAGTTTGTTGTTTAGAATTTAACTGCAGTAAAAACATTTAAATATTGTCCACCGAGACAAAATAAGTCGCGTCAGAGACTGTAACAAGCTTGGAAAGAAACTGTAACAGATCGGCCAGGCTCCATCACCACCCAATCACAACGATCCCTCTCACCTGAGTTCTGAGCACCTGCACCTGTCACTAATCAAGCACCTCATCAACCAGCCTGCATAAAAGCACACACCACAGACACCCTCACTGTCCGGTCTCGTATACATGTAGAGGACTCAATGACTTTGCTACTACTTCCATTTGAATACTTCCTGCATTACTTACCTCCTGTGTTCCTCCTAGTGTCTCCTCGTCTAATGCCCTAATGCCCTCGAGCATCTCCGGGGGGCTACCCTCTTCACTAAGTTGGACCTCCGCAGTGCCTATAACCTCATCCGGATACGTGAGGGGGATGAATGGAAGACGGCATTTGTGACTCCTACTGGCCACTACGAGTATCTGGTCATGCCCTATGGACTTGCCAACACCCCCTCCGTATTCCAGGACTTCATGCATGAGGTGCTCCGGGAGTTTCTCCATCGATTCGTAATTGACTACATAGATGACATCCTCATCTACTCCCGGAGCCCGGCCGAACATCGCCAGCACGTTGCGGAGGTCCTCCAACGCCTGTGAGAACACCACCTATTCCTCAAGGCTGAAAAGTGCACCTTCCACCAACCCACGGTACAATTCCTGGTATATAACATTGATCGTACCGGGATCCAAATGGACGAGGGGAAGGTGGAAGCCATAACCTCCTGGCCAGAACCCACTACTATCAAAGAGCTCCAACGATTCCTCGGATTTGCCAACTTCTACCGTCGCTTCATCCTCGACTACAGCCTGATCACTAGCCCCCTCACTAACCTACTCCGAGGGAAACCCAAGTCTCTGTCCTGGACCCCCGCGGCCTCCACTACTGGAGTGGGGGCAGTGTTATCCCAGCAGCAGGGGAACCCAGCCCGACTGCACCCATGTGCCTTCTTTTCGAGGAAGCTAAGCCCGGCGGAAGTTAATTATGACATCGGCAACAGGGAACTACTGGCCATCAAACTGGCCTTAGAAGAGTGGAGACATTGGCTAGAAGGGGCAGCCCATCCATTCACTGTACTGACCGATCATAAAAACCTTCAGTATCTTCGTGAGGCGAAACGTCTAAATCCCCGCCAAGCACGATGGG
>NW_015505219.1:321278-322908 GCF_001515645.1 Sinocyclocheilus grahami | reverse complement strand
GGACACAGCGCACCCCACTGATTCACTCTGCTCACTCCTCCCGAGGCACTGGCCATCCAGGGGCCAACAACACCCTCTCGCTGCTACGAGATCGCTTCTGGTGGCCCAATATGGCAAGGGACGTGAGAAGGTTCGTGCAAGGATGTCCAGACTGTGCTATGTCCAAGAGCCCGCTCCATTTACCATCTGGCAAACTCTTTCCTCTACCGGTACCAAATCGCCCCTGGTCACGCCTAGGAGTATACTTTGTCACTGACCTGCCTCCCTCTGAATGTAACACATGCATTCTGGTTATAGTTGACCGGTTCTCTAAATCATGTCGCCTTCTGCCCCTCAGAGGTCTCCCCACTGCACTGGAAACAGCTGAGCTCCTCTTTAACCAGGTCTTCCGCAATTACGGAATTCCCGAAGACATCGTCTCCTCACAGTATCGACTTCATCCCACATTCCACATTTCGCTTCTGAAACCTCACCATGACCCTGTCTCTCTCCCCACAGAGCCTGGCCAGACGGAGGAACCCCCTCTTCCCTTGATCCTGGATCTGAGTTCTGAGCACCTGCACCTGTCACTAATCAAGCACCTCATCAACCAGCCTGCATAAACGCACACACCACAGACACCCTCACTGTCCGGTCTCGTATACACGTAGAGGACTCAATGTCTTTGCTACTACTTCCATTTGAAGACTTCCTGCATTACTTACCTCCTGTGTTCCTCCTAGTGTCTCCTCGTCTCCAAGTGTCTCCTGTTCCTCCTAGTTCCTGGATCGCTGAGGTGTGTGCTCCTCCTGCCTGCATTCCAGCTCCTGTACAGCCAAAGGCCCGGATTACCCCGATCACCATATCCTTCGAACTATTCCCTCATCATCACATCCTCTGAACCCTACCCCAGTACTCTCTGTGACCCAATAAACCAATTTGATTTATATTATCCTGTTGCGTCAGACCTCTTCCATTACAGAAACGAGCGTATTCCTCATTTACTTTCTGTAAAAAGGCCTTCATAGTCGATTTGTTGGTGTGTTTTCCATCTCCAAATGAGTCTGTGATAAATAAATCTCCCGGCTTCAGAAGATTAACCTAGCTAGTTAATGCTCTAGCCATTTAATTCACTAAAAACTAGTGAACTGGAAACGCGGTACTCAGAGAGAGTGTCTGAACGATTGTTACTTTTGGGAAAAAAGTGAAATTGTGGTTAAATCCACGTGTTTTTGGCTGTATAAATATGTGCTGATATCCACCGAAGATATCAGTGACAGTGAATTACAGTAAAGCTGTACATTAATTTACCTCACTCTAACGAGTGAGTGTTACACAGCGCTGTAAGATAAGAATCTAAAGAGTGCCTTTTGGTTGTTCAGTGTGGAATGCGCCGCCGTTCCCACATGAAGGGTGTAAACTGTAAATGAGACACAGCTTGTGTGTTATTGCAGGATACATTGCCATAGTAACAGCCGTAGCCCGGAAGTTCTAAGAAACCTATTCCGGGATAACTTTCAGGCAGCCAGCGCCATTTGGTGAGCTGTTTGTAAACAGATAGCCAAGCTAAGCTATTAGCATTGAAGGCTAGTGGTTAGAACGTAGCATTTTGTGGTCTCAAAGGCAAAATGTGGTGCAGTGTTTGAAGTGA
>NW_015505219.1:319180-321266 GCF_001515645.1 Sinocyclocheilus grahami | reverse complement strand
CTGTAAGATAAGAATCTAAAGAGTGCCTTTTGGTTGTTCAGTGTGGAATGCGCCGCCGTTCCCACATGAAGGGTGTAAACTGTAAATGAGACACAGCTTGTGTGTTATTGCAGGATACATTGCCATAGTAACAGCCGTAGCCCGGAAGTTCTAAGAAACCTATTCCGGGATAACTTTCAGGCAGCCAGCGCCATTTGGTGAGCTGTTTGTAAACAGATAGCCAAGCTAAGCTATTAGCATTGAAGGCTAGTGGTTAGAACGTAGCATTTTGTGGTCTCAAAGGCAAAATGTGTTGCAGTGTTTGAAGTGACTCGATCAGTTACATCTGATTTCTTTCGCTATTTCACACTGATTTCATCCTACCTCTCTCTCCTCTCATTGAGAAGGAACATTCCCAAACGCGAACGTAATAACCTTGTGTACACAATCATAGTTGAGTTTTAATTACGTTTATTGAAGGTTTTCCCTGGCTTAAAAGCTGTTGTTGACTTTGTTTTAAAAGTGTATCCAGGTCCTCAGCCCCATTACTTTAATGCTACGGTGTGATTAATTCAGCTATAGTGGCTCTGGTAAGCTTAAGGACATCAGTAACATTAGGAATTATTAATTTGCTATACTTAAGGATTTGAAATCGTTAATTTAACCCCGTAATTAACTACAGATTTGAAATTTTAATTTCAGTAAATAGTTAAATAGGGTTGGGTTTCCCTATTCAATGATAGTTAGTTAATGTAATTATAATCGGAATGGAAATCACAAAGCAGAGAATTTTAGCAATTGAACAGGTATTTGTGAAACTTGAGAACAGTGGTTCAAAATGGTCTTCCATTTACCTTTCACTCTCTTGCGAAACCCTACCCAGCTAAGAATCCGCCAAAATTTGAACAAGCATCTAGGAACGATCTAATTGGTGAACGGTGTCAATCTTAACAGCTAAAAAACCAAATACTGTCATTTTTATTGTTTTTCCTTCACCCGGAGGAATTTTAATAACAATCACAGTCCTATGGTTTGTGGTATTACGATATCCCCATTCCCAAACGCCGGTTTAGAACCACCTTCTAAACCAAACTTAACCAAAAGGAAAAGAGAAGAAATTTCAATTATCCTCATTCTGCTACCAGAAAAGGGTATTTGTTGTTTTATCCTTCCCTCTCATCTTACCATTAACTCTCTTTTCGTACAAAAGAAGAAAAAAAACATTTCTCTTGCAGGAAAATTGGAAGCAGCCAATTACTATCCTGTCCCCCGTTTGTTTGTTCTTTTTCTTTCATCCCTCCGTTCTCTAGCTGTGCTACCTGTGTGCTTACTAATTTTCCTCACAGAGACTAAAAATTAGGAGCACGCCAACCAGAGAATCACAGTCACCGAGAACTACACTCACCTGTCCCATACACACTCACTGTCAAACCACACGTGACATTGCACACTTACACCCCTGTTTTGCCTCGTTTGTTTTGTTTTGTTTCCTCTTCTTCAAGGTCTGTGTCAGTCTAGGTTCTAAGATCTCCCTCACCACGCCAAAACATGTCTCGCACAACAGACTCTGTTGGCCACTGGGAAGACCTCGAGACCTGTTTAAGTGTCGCAACAGACAGCCTCCTACCTAAGGCTGCTGAAACACTGAGGCATCAGACACAGTACCAGCTGGATGACAACATAGCAAACCTCATGAAACAAGACCCAAGTCAGAGCTACAGTCACAAAGAATTAGCAAAGATCACTGGCTCCTTAAGCCACGCACTCATCGCCACCCTCAAGCTGAGCGACAGGCATGCCGGCCATCTCCAGCAGGAGCTAACACGCGCACAACGACGCATCGAGCAGCTAGAACTGGAGGCTCAGGAATGACAGGAAGGGCCTGATGAAGTGGAACAAGGTGCCGAGGAGGAGATCACTAGGCTAAAAGAGAGCCTAGCAGCTGCTACCCAAGAAATGGAACGAGGCAAGGCTACAATATGCAGAACAGCTCCTGGAAAAGGCAAAGGCCGACTTCAGAGACAAGAACGGCCGAATCAAAGCCCTCAAAACTCACCTGGATGAGTCAAGAAACGAGATCAGTCGCCTAACACTACAGCTGGACGAC
>NW_015505219.1:318593-319149 GCF_001515645.1 Sinocyclocheilus grahami | reverse complement strand
CATGGCTTGGACCTCAAAGACCTCGACAAGCTCGCTAGAAACATTGGCAAATTCGCCCCAAGTGTGCCAGGTAGCCAGGATGTCCAAGCTTATCTGCAAGACGTCGATTTCCATCTGGAAATGAGACCCAATGTCACGGACAAAGATAGACTCTATTTGCTCTGAACAACGGCCAGCCCTGACGTGCATAGTTTCCTGGACAGGCAGCCTGCTCACACAAAGGCTGACTACCACCTCCTCCGAGAGGGCCTCATTAAAGAATTCGCCGACCCGGAGTCAGAACAAGGACTAGTGGCTGCCCTGGAGACAAGGACGTCATGAATCTCCTCAAGCCTACTACAGCCGACTCAGACGAGCATACTTCGGAACTCGCAACAAACCGACCATGGAAGATGATTTAAACTTCAAAACTCTCTTCCTGAGAAACCTCCATCCTGGAGTAAGCCACCATCTGGGTGTTCTCGCATGTCCGCGGACAATGAATGCTCAACAGTTGCGTGACTTGGCACAGAAAGCCTACGGCAAACAAAAGATGGCCTCAGAAAAGGGCGCCAAA
>NW_015505219.1:299175-317607 GCF_001515645.1 Sinocyclocheilus grahami | reverse complement strand
AGACCCAATGTCACGGACAAAGATAGACTCTATTTGCTCTGAACAACGGCCAGCCCTGACGTGCATAGTTTCCTGGACAGGCAGCCTGCTCACACAAAGGCTGACTACCACCTCCTCCGAGAGGGCCTCATTAAAGAATTCGCCGACCCGGAGTCAGAACAAGGACTAGTGGCTGCCCTGGAGACAAGGACGTCATGAATCTCCTCAAGCCTACTACAGCCGACTCAGACGAGCATACTTCGGAACTCGCAACAAACCGACCATGGAAGATGATTTAAACTTCAAAACTCTCTTCCTGAGAAACCTCCATCCTGGAGTAAGCCCCCATCTTGGCGTTCTCGCATGTCCGCGAACAATGAATGCTCAACAGTTGTGAGACTTGGCACAAAAAGCCTATGGCAAACAGAAGATGGCCTCAGAAAAGTGCGCCAAAACCCCAGCAGTTCTTGACTTCAACACTCAAAGTCAAGGTCTGGCTCTAGAGGGCGCCCAACATCAAGACCATGCCAAGCCGCCCCACAGAGAGTGGAACACCCCCTCGTCCAACAGAGAACGAGACTCCCATGCTGGTACCCGACCTAAACAGAGGAACAACCGCTGGGATGGACCGCGTGGACGACAGCACTCACCTGGACGTCACTGGAAAAAATATTGGGACCAATCCAGACCTCGTGAGAATCAATGGGACAGATCGTGGAATCAGCCCAACTCATTTGGAAACTCAAGAGGAAAAGGTTCATGGGAATCCAACGGAACCTCCAAGTGAAAACGACAGACACACCCTGGAGCCACCAGTCCAAGGAATCAACGAAGGAACTCGCAAAGATTCCAAGCTGACCAAGCTCAAACTGAATCCACACCAGAACAAAACACATCACCGTGTTTCGACTCACAAGAGCTAATGAAAATGATGATGAAAGAGTTCTTCCACCGAAAGGAGGAGGACCGGAAGTGGGAAAAGAAAGAGAAACCAGAGTCAGCCTGACTAACAGTCAACAAAGAGGTCTAATAGCACCCTCAAACTTCAAAGGTGCGAGCTGAACCTTCAAGCATACTCCCACACGGGCCTACAACTAAAACACATGGCCCAATTCACCAATGGACCTTGTTCACCCGGTATACGTCTCTCCACTTAACACGTATCCACTTCTCATTGGAAAAGACCTGCTTAATCGCTTTGAATCCTTAGTTGACTTCAAGCAACTAAAGATATGGACGCAAGTCCGCGAGCCTCTACACTTCCAGTCAGTAGACTCCAACGAGTCGCAGTGTCAAACCACAGACACCGCCGCCAACTCATTGACTGATGATACAATGTCAAAGCCAGGGCCAGGGCCAAGCTCAACTACAAGCAGCAAGAACCTGGACCCTTTCCTCTGCTCATTGACTCAGACTCAGGCCCCCTTCGAATCATGACTGCCATAAATGTCCACGACACCTCAGTGTCTGATGCAACATTAGCCCTGTGGGCGGAGAACTCGGCTATCAGCCTGAAGCTATTCAGAGCATTGAAACAAAGACAGCAGAGCCTCCCACATGTCTCAAGACACAGCCGCTTCCCTCTCAGTCCCTGGTCGACAACCATGGCTACCTCCAAGATCATCTGCGCTGTGGATATACGATGGAACAACAGACACCTGAGCCACTACTTCCTCGTTGTCCCCAACCTACCTCATGACATCTGCATTGGAGCAGACATCATGGTCCGGCTCAATGCCTGTGTGGACATCGTGAACGACGTCATATGGGCTCCCCTGTCGCACCAACTGACCACTGCAGTCAACCTCAAGAACCTTCGATCTGGTCAAACAATGCCAGATGCATGCACCATGATTAATGAACAAGAAGCCACAATACCTGCCTACAGCAAGAGTGCCAGCATCTGCCTCAACATGAGACCTGGCCACTCTCTCGACAGTAAGCTAGGCTTCTTCCAACATTCCAGGACCTGCCTAAGACTAGGACTGACCTTGGAAGCCACACCTCTCACTGAAGTGTCATCTCGTGCTGTGTACGTATTGTTCAACAACTGTACAGCCAAAGACATCAACATTCCCAAAATCCAACAGATCCTGAGTGAGGTTGATGCCCTCCACAAGGAAGCAGACCGCCAAGGACTCAAAGAGGTTCTGTACAAATGCAAGGACTTCTTCGCAAAGGACTCCCTGGACTGTGGACTGACCAATATCCACAGTGTGCGCATCCCGACAAGCCCAAATGCACCACCCACATTTGTGCGACAGTACAAGATTCCAATAGCGTCATATGAGCCAGTGCAAGAAATTGTTGACTCCATGCTGGAAAAGGGGGTCATCCGGACCTGTAACAGCACATACTCTGCTCCGATATGGCCAGTCATGAAACCCAACGGCAAATGGCGGCCCACTATCGACTACCGCAAGTTGAACCAGCAAGTACCCTTGTCATGATGGCCGATGACTCAGCTGGACCAAGAGATTCCCAAAATCAAAGGTTCAACAATCCTTTCCACAATGGACGTCGCCTCGGGATTTTGGACAATCCCCGTCCACCCTGATGACCAACACAAGCTGGCATTCACCTTTGCCAATCGACAATACACCTTAACACGGTGTCCCTTTGGCTATGCCAACTCACCAGCTGAATTCAACATCTTCCTGAACAAAGCATGCCCTGATGCCAGAACCAGAGGCAACCTGGTTTATGTGGATGATGTGCTTTTGAAAAGCTCAAATGTGGCAGACCACCTCAAAGAAATCGATCATGTCCTGAACCAGCTGACAACAGCAGGAGCAAAGATCGCCCTCCACAAAGGACAATGGTGCAAAACCAAAGTGAACTATGTTGGCCTGCTTGTCGGACGAAACAGTATTGAACCACAGTCCAGTCTCACCCAAGCAATCCAAAACATAAAAGACACCCACTAACATTTCTGAGCCAAGAAGCTTTCTGGGAGTGTGCAATTACTCACGACAGTTCATTGAAAACTATGCTGACATCGCACGACCACTAATCTCCACAAACTTGTGCTCACACGCTTACCATCAAAGCGATCGGTCATCTAAAACTCAAACACTTCAGTGAAACTTTGCGATCTTCAAAGAACTCGGGAGTCTTGCAAACTCAGACTATAGCAAAACTGCTCAACCTTCTGGCGTCATCAAGAGACCAACCAATCCAACGAGGGGTCTCCCAAAAGGACGTCATCCAAACGTCACCTCAGCGACCAATCCGAAAGCTCCGGGGTTCCTCAAGCAGCCAAACAAGGAAACGCACCCAAACGCAAGTAAACGAACAAAATCTTATCTCTGCTGAACTGGTGTCGAGCTAATTTAAGCAGTAAACATAAGCTAAAGTTCTCTGCTTGGTGAATTCTCTCAGGTGAATTTAAATCACTTGTGAAAACGAGTTAGAACTTTGAAACTTCATGCAACCCTAAAACTCAAACACTTCAGTGAAACTTTGCGATCTTCAAAGAACTCGGGAGTCTTGCAAACTCAGACTATAGCAAAACTGCTCAACCTTCTGGCGTCATCAAGAGACCAACCAATCCAACGAGGGGTCTCCCAAAAGGACGTCATCCAAACGTCACCTCAGCGACCAATCCGAAAGCTCCGGGGTTCCTCAAGCAGCCAAACAAGGAAACGCACCCAAACGCAAGTAAACGAACAAAATCTTATCTCTGCTGAACTGGTGTCGAGCTAATTTAAGCAGTAAACATAAGCTAAAGTTCTCTGCTTGGTGAATTCTCTCAGGTGAATTTAAATCACTTGTGAAAACGAGTTAGAACTTTGAAACTTCATGCAACCCCGTCAACTCTCATTCTAAAGAAACTGTATGTTTGCGTGTATGTGTGTTTTAGCTTAGTTTTGTTGTAATATAGAATAGCCAATAAAATTCATGTTTCATTTATAAAGAATCATTGTTTGGTGTCATAATTTTAAGGTTAAAACTTTTGCCAAAGATCTCTTGCTACCTAGCTCGTAGCTTACTAATAATAATAATTACCATAATAGCTTACTTATAATAATTGTATTGACCGTGGCCAGGGAAATACAAAGATTCAAGTTGTTAAAATATACTAAGAATAACCGGCTCGCTGGACGACCCTTGATTTAAAGTGTAAACTATCAGATTTGAATTCGGTTTTAATCAGGTTGACTCAGGTTTTGAAAGGACTTGAATCTGAAAATTCTGAGCTAGAAATAAAATTAATGATTAGTTCCCTTATAGAATTAACGACTTAGTACAAATTAGTTAATTTCATTACAAAGTATAAAAACTGGTCAAATGTACCAACAATCACATTTAAAAAAATATGCACTTTTTGATATACCATAAAAAAATTAAATAAAAAAAACATGAATTAGGATATTTAGGCTATCCATCTAATATTAGCCTACCAAAATCTTATTAACAGTAGAAGTTAAATCTTACTGTAGTCTTCAAATCTGGGTACTGTCTTACGTTTTAAAATCACAAAGGGAGTTTGGTCCCATCAGGCTAACGTAACAGTCACGACTCATGCAGCTGAAAGCTTTTCTTATTCTTTTGTTTTTACTCACAATCTTTACAACACGCATTACATTACGTATTTCATGGCACACTGGTTTTATGCGTATTTGGCGCCACCTATTGTTGTGGGTCTATTATTGACATGTCAAAGTCTAGACCCTGAATATAAGACGACCGCGTTTTTTCAGATGTATTTCCAAGAAAAAAAAACATTGTCTTATATTCGGGTCAATACGGTAGTTAAAAATGCTCTACAAAGATTGGGCTCACCAGCATATGCTTCTGGTGTGAGTAGACATAGCTCGTGTTGATGTCTGATGTTTCTAGAAGTGGGAAGAACTGGCGGCGGGGGCGGCGCAGTGGGCGATCTCAGTTGTTGAAATTGGGTTGTGAGCTCGGACACCTGCGCTACCAAGGTTTGCACGGCTCGACCGGTTGCTAACATCTGTTCCTCCTGATGATCCATGCGTGCGTTGTTGTTGGACAAAAAGTTCCGTAGATCCGATGCATTCGCTGAATCCATTGAAGGGTCAGATCGTTCCGTCATGAATACAAAGGAGGATTCAGTAGCAAATGTAGATGAAGATGAAGATGAAGATGACGAAACAGAAACAGAAACAGAAACAGAAACAGGGACCATGAACACAACCGGGAACACCAAACTATCTGACAACACAGGACAGATAGCAGAGGTTTTAAATAGCTGAGCTGATGAGCTACAGCTGGCGCTGATCAACCAGTCAGCAGCAATCACAGACACACCCACACACACACACACAGAGAGAAAGCGAGAACGAGTCAGTGAACTCATAAACCGTGACAGTAGCCCTGCATTCTAGATAGTGTTTCTCTCAACCCTGTTCCTGGAGGAACGGCAGTGGTACACATTTCACATGTCTCTTATCTGACTCATCTGTTTCAGATCTTTGAGTAATGGGTTCAATTATTTGATTAGAAACCATTCAGGAGTATGTAGTGCTAGTGTGCCTGCAGGAACAGGGTTGGGAATCACTGCTTATTGAATCTTTCATTTTTCATATGCTGTACCACAGGGCATAAATCTGAGCGGGGGACAGAAACAGCGGGTGAGTCTAGCCAGGGCGGTCTACAGTTCTGCAGACGTGTACCTTCTAGATGACCCACTGTCTGCTGTAGACTCACATGTGGGAAAACATCTGTTTGAGAGGGTGATTGGACCCAAAGGACTGCTCAAAGACAAGGTAGGAGACTAAAGGCAACATTCTTTCTACACTAAAACGCTTAAAATTGTTACCAATTTTAGGCTCATTTCACATTTCTGCATTTCACATTTCTGCATTTCACATTTATTTATTATTATGTTGCTAAGTAAAGAGTATTTTCTGCTTCCCCATAAATTCCAGCTCTGCTTTTCTGTAATCATTTAATATTAAAGGGATCAAATGATGTTGCTAAAAAGAACATTATTTTGTGTATTTGGTGTAATGAAATGTGTTTATGCGGTTTAAGGTTAAAAAAACACATTATTTTCCACATACTGTACATTATTGTTTCTCCTCTATGCCCCGCCTTTCTGAAACGCGTCGATTTTTACAAAGCTCATCGGTCTGAAAAGCAAGCAGTGTGTTATGATTGGCTGAATACCTCAAGCGTGTGACGGAAATGTTATGCCCCTACCATATTGTGATGTCAGGCCAGAGCGATGATTCACAAACATGAAAACCCATTATAAACGAGGCATTCGTTGCATCCAGTGGGAACATAATTAAGGATTATAATGACTTATACTGTCTTTTTACGTGTTGCGTTGCATCGCGCCGTGTAAACATAAAACCATGTCTGCATTTGTGATCAGAAGAATGTCAAACAACAAGCCCTACTCTACACTGCCCAAAAAAACTCACTTTAAATATAAAAAAATATAAACTATAAAAACTCTTTAAATATAAATAACGTACTTACAGTCCGTGAGTCAGAACAGCCGGCATTGTAGTCTACTCTACCAGGATCAGTAAACAGTCCTCCATAAAATGTGCTGCACACATCTGAATATTTGGGTTGAAGTGCTCTAGAACAGTGTTGTAAATACAACTTAACCACTGATTTCTAGTTGTGTCCATTTTTGGAAGGCCAAACAAAATAGTTTTGCTTTCACAACGAGAAACAGCGTCACACACCGCGGCCTTGAGTGAGCAGAGGCGGCGGGCTTGCGGCAACCACATGTGACGACCCCGGGCTGGACTCCGCTTCGTCCACAGTGAAAGCTGATCTGGCGATCCACAGCACAAAGTTGTTGTATTTCCTCAGCAACCAGCACGGATCAGCTCCAGGCATGACGAAGCAGATATCGTCCTCTTTTGGAAGGCCAAACAAAGTAGTTTCGCTTTCACAACTAAACGCAGCGCCTTCATGACATGGCGGCGGCGGCAACAATACTACAGCCAGAATAAAAGTTACGCCTTCTTTCTTTGAGTGAACATTTGGGCGGCGTTATGCAAATCTTCCCACATAGTGACGTAGACATGTGGGGGCGTGTTAGAACGAGCCGTTTTAGGTAGGTGTGGCTGACTCTTAACTTTTATAAAGAATATCTCTTTGGATTTGAGACATTAGTCTTTGCAACTTTACAGATCTTCTTTATGCACCAAGAGCTTGTAACACTCCAAAGAGAAAGGAAAAATTGAAATCGCATCATATGACCCCTTTAAATCAAATACATTGCTCTGTTTTGTCCCCTTCTCTTTCTCTGTAGACTCGTATCCTGGTAACACATGGGATCAGCTTCTTGCCATATGTAGATGAGATCATTGTATTGGTAAATGGGGTGGTGTCCGAGGTAGGATCATACGACGGTCTTCGAGCCAGTAAAGGAGCTTTCTCTGAATTCCTGGAAACGTATGGCAAAGACGAAAGCAACAACGCTGATGCCAGAAAAGGTTTGTCTCTCATCCAACATTTGCACTTGCTTCTGAGTTTCGAATATCATCGTAAATTTGAACACATTCTGAAAGCTTTATTGAGGTGCTTGTGAGGTGTACATGCTTCAGCTGCTAAAGTGTGGGTTTCTTTCTTTTTCTCTTGGTTGTTTTATTTCTTGGTGCAAGTTGCTTTCCTCATGCTGTTCTGGTTGTGAATGCACTGACAACCAGATCACAACTGAAATATTTACTTTACTGAAGGAAATACACACAGACCGGCAGCCATATCCCCCTGTAGCCCAAGACTGATTGCCCACTGAAGCTAAGCAGGGCTGAGCCTGGTCAGTACCTGGATGGGAGGCCTCCTGGGAAAACTAGGTTGCTGCTGGAAGAGGTGTTAGTGAGGCCAGTAGGGGGTGCTCACCCTGTGGTCTGTGTCGGTCCTAACGCCCCAGTGTAGTGACGGGGACACTATACTGACAACAAGCACCATCCTTCAGATGAGACGTTAAACCGAGTTCCTGACTCTCTGTGGTCATTAAAAATCCCAGGATGTCTTTTGAAAAGAGTAGAGGTGTGACCTTGGCATCCTGGCCAAATTTGCCCATTGGCCTCTGATCATCATGGCCTCCTAACAATTCCCATATCTACTGATTGGCTTCATCACTCCGTCTCCTCTCCACCAATAAGCTGGTGTGTGGTGGGCATTCTGGTGCACTATAGCAGCCGTCGCATCATCCAGGTGGATGCTGCACACTGGTGGTGGATGAGGAGAAACCCCCTGACTCAAGTGCTTTGAGTGCCTAGAAAAGCACTATATAAATGTAATGAATTATTATTATTATTATTACTTGGGTGGGGTCTATGGGTGTCGTGTTTCATGTTGTGTTTTTATTCATCTTGATTTCTCAAAAGTTCCTTCATGGCTTGACTTTTGCTCTGATATGCGGTGTGTGTCTTTCATAATCGTGTCCAGCCAATTGAATTTGAAGGCTGCAATTCAGTCTGCAACTAAATAGTGAAAATAATTGTGTAATACTATTATTAAAAAATAATAGTTTATTTTTAACGAAACAGCTCTTAAATTCACACAGTTGCACTCATAGTAAGCATTTACAAATCTGAAGGTGAAATGGTAACAAAATCCTTGGATGTGGACAATATTGATCAAAAAAGCATTCAGGGATCAGCACTATGAAAATTCACTGGAAACCGTAGACAATTCGTGCACCTTTGGCATACTCTTTTCAATATAACATGACCCATGATCTCTAAAACATTACACAGTAATAAATAGGCCTATACTTGAAATTTACAGTTTTGAAGTACTGTATGTTTGCATATCTGCTAATATCAAAACATGTGCACACTGCGCACATTAACTAACTTTATATGTTGTTCTCACTGTCCAACAAGCATCAGCTCAGGAGTCAGACTATGAGCAAATTGACACACTGCCGGAGGGTTTGGAACCACAGGCTGATGACTCTCTTGAAGACATTGTCTCAAGCACACTAAAGAGAGAAAACAGCCTGCGTCACAGCCAGCGGCACAGCAAACGAAATGGAAGGTAAAATCGACACACCACAGACTAATATTCAACATGTCAGAAGAACATTTCTCAGATATAACTGAATATTGGCCCAACTGAGCAAGTATTCTCTTGATCTTCACATACCGAAATGCACGTTCTGAATGAAAATCACTTTGAGTGATTTCATTGCAGGAGTGCCTTTTTGTAATCACCAAGACTATTATTTCTATTTCTTGTCTTTAGTGTGAGAGTGAGGAAAAACAGCTCTGTTCGATCCAAAAAAGACTCTGGCGATAAAAAGGGACAGCGACTGATTGAGAAAGAGGCGATGGAGACAGGAAGGGTACGTAATAGTATCTAAATGCAGTTTTGACATTCCATGTTTTGTTATAAATTTTTCCTCACTTATTTTGTGCAAATGATTTTTTGATCCATAAACCAGGTGAAATTCTCAGTGTATCTTCAGTATATGAGGTCTATGGGCTGGTGTTTCGTCACCTGGAGTTTCCTGTTCTACTTCATCCAGAATGTGGCCATCATTGGTCAAAACCTGTGGCTCAGTGACTGGACTGATGATTCTGTAGAATATTTCAACACAACCTACCCAGCTCACATTAGAGACATGAGAATAGGTGTCTTCGGAGCCCTGGGATTGGCACAAGGTATGAGCAGAAATAGGTTTAAGAAATACTTTCACAAAAAGAATGAAATAGAGGACAACCTCTATTTACAGAATACGATATTTACAGAAGCTCACTCTTAAAAATAAAGGTGCTTCAAAAGGTGCTTCAAGCCATGCCATAGAAGAACCATTTTTGCTTCCACAAAGAAGCATTCAGTCAAAGGTTCTTTAAAGAACCATCGCTTTCTTACCATTTTGTAATCTGAAGAACCTTCTTTCGCCACAAAGAACCTTTTGTGAAACAGAAAGGTTCTTCAGAAGTTAAAGGTTCTTTATGGAACAATTTAGCCAAAAAGATTCTTCTATGGCATTGTGAAGCCCCTTTATTTTTAAGAGTGCCATCAATAAGTTTTATATGAATTTCTTATGATCCTGAGCAAGATTAATAATTTGTTGTGAGTTTGATAAAATGTTTAACCCAAAAGTTAACATGTAAAAGTTATAATTTGTTTATGGCATGTTGAATAAAAAATAAAATTAAAAAAAAGCCTGCAGCCTTTTGTTTCACAGGGAATATCGGCAGACACAGCACATGGATGTTCCTTTGTCACTAAGTAATGCTATATCTTTCCCCGTCAGGTTTTCTGGTGTTTTTTGGCACTATACTCATAGCTGATGGATCCATTTCTGCATCCAGGACTCTACACACAAATCTACTGTCTAATATTCTGAAAGCACCCATGGTGTTCTTTGATACCACACCTTCAGGACGAATAGTCAATCGTTTTGCCAAGGTATAGATGGGCCTGATTTAACACTTGATTTTGAGCAAGACGGTTACTCGAAAGCCAAAACAAAGATCTACTATTTGTAATTGTAAAGTTGTAGCCGCAATTATATAAAATTAGATTGTTTCGGATGATTGTTTAACTTTGCCTGTTCTTAAACTGAAATGTTTTTTTTTCTCCCCAATTTGGCTTATAATTAGGATATATTTACAGTGGATGAGATGATCCCGATGTCATTCAGATCCTGGATTTTCAGTATTCTGGGAGTTCTAGGGACCTTGTTCGTTATCTGTCTGGCTACTCCAATCTTTATTGCAGTTGTTGTACCAATGGCTGTTGTCTACTACTTTGTCCAGGTAACACAGCTACCAATAATGCACTCTGTATAGACAATAGGTTTCTAAAACATATTTCTCTTACAGAATAAGAATCATCCATTTGAGCGAAATAATTCAAATCTCTATGCTGCTGCTGTCCAGTTATTTTGTATAAACCTTCTTCCTGTATTTTAGAGGTTCTATGTTCCTACATCCAGGCAACTCAGACGACTGGACTCTGTATCTCGATCACCCATATACTCACACTTTGGAGAAACCATATCAGGCCTCTCTGTGATAAGGGCATATGGGCACCAGCAACGTTTCCTGAAGCAAAATGAGGACACCATTGATCAGAATCTCAAAAGTGTCTATCCGTGGTTTGTTTCTAATAGGTCAGCATTGGTACTCTACATCAAGCTTCTTCTTTTTTTCTCCATCTGATACATCTGTTTTTTCATAAGCACTTAATGTTGCGTGTTGGGTTTCAGGTGGCTGGCCATGCGTTTGGAATGCCTGGGGAATCTGGT
Organism: Sinocyclocheilus grahami; assembly: GCF_001515645.1. Lineage (NCBI taxonomy): Eukaryota > Metazoa > Chordata > Actinopteri > Cypriniformes > Cyprinidae > Sinocyclocheilus > Sinocyclocheilus grahami. The sequence continues at coordinate 306,425 of NW_015505219.1, read as the reverse complement.
GGTGTTTTTCGCAGCTTTGTTTGCTGTGATCTCTCGTGACTCTTTGAATAGTGGATTGGTTGGACTGTCCATCTCATACGCCTTAAGCGTAAGTTTTTGATTTTGAGGTACTTGTGATAGTCAAATAACCTTAAGTGTGCTCAGTAACACTGTGTGCCACTACTCATGTTCTTATTAGATGACTCAAATTTTGAACTGGCTTGTGAGAATGACATCAGAATTGGAGACCAACATTGTTGCTGTGGAAAGAGTGAGGGAGTACGCAGAGATCAAAAATGAGGTGTGATTTTTGGATTAATCTACTAAAAACCATTTACTTAATTTGACTGACTTTATTAAATTATTTACTATAAACTAGCCTAAAACTGCAGCAGGCTTGATAGAAACGCACTCCATCACTAATTATTGATGGCTTAAATTTTAAAATCTCAAGAGTAGCACGAGCAACTTTACAAGAATGATTGTTTGAAGTCTTTACTAAAATTGCATGACCATATTTCCATCATTATTGTGAAGGTAGACAAGTCACCTGAAAGAGCATTAAGTCATTGAGAATGAGTAAATCATACTTAATAAATTTGACACCTGGAAGGTAGGGGTGTCCAGTCCTGCACCTAAAGGCTGAACATTCTGCAGAGTTTAGCTCCAACTACCAACAGACTTGCCTGGAGGTTTTTAGTGCAGCAATGTCCAATCCTGCTCCTGGAGGGCCGATATACTGCAGAGAACAGCTCCAACACCAGTTAAACACACCTGACAGCTGAATAGCTAGAAAGTTCCAGGCAGGTGTGCTGAGGCAAGTTGGCGATAAACACTGGCCCACCAGGCGTAGGATTGGACACATCTGTTCTAGTGAGTCTGAAGACCTTGATTAGCTGGTTCAGGTGTGTTTAATTAAAGTTGGAGCTAAACTCTGTAGGACAGTAGCCCTCCAGTAACAGGAATTTCCAGGCAAGTGTAAATATACTTCACCAGTTTTACCATATTTGAATAGATCCATGTGAAATCCGGTGGTTTCCCAGTGATAAATGGAATTGGAAAAAAAACATTTGTTTATTTTCTTAATTCTGTCATTTAAATGAGAATATTTGTGTCACCAGGCTCCATGGATCACCAGTAATCGTCCTCCAGATGACTGGCCCACTGCTGGGAATATTCGTTTTGATAACTATAAAGTTCGATACCGGCCTGAACTGGAGCTCATTCTCCATGGAATCACATGTGACATTGCAAGCACTGAGAAGGTGAGGAGACATACCAGATTTCTAGTATATACAGTGGGTACGGAAAGTATTCAGACCCCCTTAAATTTTAAATATTGAAAAAGCCACTTGAATAAATTTGTTTGTGTTTTCCCCCCCGATTTTACTCAGATTGGCATTGTTGGTCGAACTGGTGCAGGCAAATCCAGTCTGACCAACTGTTTGTTTCGGATTATTGAAGCTAGTGAAGGTCGAATCCTCATCGATGGTATTGACATCTCCACCCTGGGGCTTCATGATCTCAGGAGCAGACTTACCATCATTCCACAGGTGCTTGGAGAACACGAGATACATTCACATTCAGCTAAATTTGCCAAGTAGCACAGTTTTTGATAGGCCTAAATGAAAACATTTATTTTTTTGTGTGTGTGGGTGAGTAGACTTGTAATTTACATTACAATGTTAAAACAGTGACAGTGTTATGAGACCATAGAATAAACTACAAAGACCATACCATACATTCACCACAGGTTAAAAAAAAACATTGTCTCAGTTGTTATAAAAATGGTTATATGCAGAGCCCAAATGTTTTCTTCCTTTGTGGACTTCATTACCTCAATCTGTAGTGATCCTCAGTGTAGTAATTCCCTCAATTTGACATTGTGGTATAGGTTTACTTCAACTGCACTCACTTCAGGAACAGCTTGTCTGTGGGGTAATACTACTTTGTTTCTTACCCCTGAACTGCGGTTGGGCAGGACAGTGCACCCTGGCGCTCAGGGTGCACTGTCCTGCAGAGTTTAGTTTCAACCTGGATCAAACTCACCAGCTTGTAGTTTTCTAGTAATCCTGAAGACTTTGATTAGCTGGTTCAAGTGTGTTTGATAAGGGCTGGAGTTAAACTCTGCAGGACTGTGGCCTTCCAGGAACAGGTTTGGAGACCCTTGTCTTAAAGGCCTGAGTTGCCCACTCCTGCCCTTAACAGAACATATTAGTACATATAAGGTACAAAGATGGCCCTTTAAAGGTACTGTCTGAGTGACAAGCTGTTGTATCCCTAAAGGTACAGTTTGTTCCGAGGAGGCAATCTGCTTGCGTGATTTGTACTGTGTGGTAGGAGACAGCTGGCAAACACACAATTTAATAATTTACCCCAGAGAGGCCTGTTTATTGGACACTGCTGGGATTTAATTGAAATAAGCGTCCATGTGTGAGCTGGGGTGAGGAAGGGAATGCTTTGAGCTTTCGGTAACAAGGTGTGCTCTGTAATGCTGAATTAAGAAAGTGCTATGTTTTTGTTTGTAATCTATACACACTGATAGAAACAAACATGCTAAACATCATACAAATACATTTAAAGGGGTCCTATTGTGCTTTTTTATTTTAAGTTTAGTTAGTGTGTAAATGTTGCATAAAAAAGATCTGCAACGTTACAAAGCTCAAAGTTCACTCCAGAGGGAGGTATTCTCTTTAACAGAAAACACTTTTCAGGAACTAACAAATGGCTTGTTTGGACTACACCGATATTGTGACATCACAAAGTAACTTATTTAAATAATTTGCGTCCACATAATATGGAAAACAGAGGGCAAGGCCTGGCTGAGCCGAGCTTGAGAAAACGAAGAAGAGCTGCTGTAGTATTTTCACCATGTCGCAGTTATGGTAAGGGCTGTGACATTTCTAGAAAAGCTCTAAGCAGTTGGCCAATCACAACGCACTGAGTCAGCTAACCAATCAGAGCACATTTCGTATTTCGGAAGGAGGAGCTTCATCGAAACAGGAACTATTTGAGACAGTGGGGTGTTTGAGACGGACCCTGTGTTCTATTCGGAAGAGCTCATCCCTATGCCCTAATCCCTTCAAAGGGTTTACCCTCCGGAGTGAGAGCTTCAAAGGGTTGAAGGGTGTAGGGAACCAAACAACTGTTCCTTGAAGTTCCCTTCTTCGTCATCATGATGTGCCGTCATTATGCAAAGAATCTGCGCAAAGGATCATGGGAGCCCGAAGTGTCCATAAGTTGTACCCTTCGAAATCCTTCATTCCGAAGGGCCCTTTAAAGTGGCCAGTTTTGAGCACTTCGTTTTGGAACAAGCCTTCAATATGGCGGCCATGATTGTTTTCACTCCGAAGTGCCCTTCGGAGGGCGATATATCCCTTTTGGAATGCACCGGGAGTGGAAAGAGAGAAGGTGCTGCAATTATGGGCGGTGGCTATTTACACAAAGTGTAGAGCTAAGTGTGTTTTCTTAGCAATAGATTCTATTTACATTAAGTGAAAATAGCAGTATTTGTAGCGAGCACTAAGTGCAAATAGTGATAAATTCTATTTATTTTACACAATGTAAAAATACGAGTATTTTATTTGCAGTAATAATAGTTAGATGCTATTTATACTACTTAGTGCAAATAGTGGCAGATATCTGCACCTCAGTATTGTAGCATGTTTTAAAACACTATGAAATAGTGTATTATTGAGTGTAAATTATATTTTTATTAAAATTATTAAATGGATCCTGCTAATTGGTAAAATAAAGCCCACCCTACATCTGCCCTAACCCTAACCAATAAACGGCACGTTATTTTCCACTTTTCGATTATTTCCTTCATTTTTGTTGAAAATAAACACCTTCTTAATGTAATATGTGATTATATAAAAGGGAGAAGAACGAGTTTGGCATCGGAACGATTGTATCAAAAAGTAATACCACAAAGTACCACACGGTGGTGGGCGGAGCTAGTGTAATTGCTATTTGCACTTAGTATAAATAGACACTCCGTTATGTAAAATATGTGAAAATAATGTTTTTTTTTTAACAATCAAGCATGAAGCCTATTAGTGTACACCCCAGAAACCATATAAAGACTTCGTAAAAGAGCATAATAGGACCCCTTTAATGGAACGTATATCTGAGAGTGCCCTGCAATGCTGAAAATGAATAAACAAATGATTTATAACAGGACCCAGTACTCTTCTCTGGAACTCTGCGGATGAACCTGGACCCTTTCGAGAAGTCTAGTGATGAGGAGATATGGACGGTTCTGGAGCTGGCTCATCTCAAAGATTATGTCAGGGGTTTGCCAACAGGACTTCAACACGAGGTCTCAGAGGGTGGAGAGAATTTGAGGTTTGTGAGCTGTAGAAACATGAACATGTTCGTATGCATTAAACAAATGTGCTGTGAATGCACATAATACATATTAGTGCATCTTAGGGTGCATCAAAATTTCACTGATTAACTGTAATATTAATAGTTCGGTTTCAGTTTGTTCAGATTTTAGCAGTCATAGACAAGGGAGCATTAATGCACGGGCTGAAGCCCAGGGGCCTACATTGGAAAGGGGGCCCACTGGCTGCAGGGAAATTATCTTTTTTGAAGAATTATTTATATGGGAGTTTGCAGCAGTGAAAACAGCGTTCTGTAAACAAACTCACACACTAATTTTTAGCGATGCCCTGGTTGTAGTAGCCTATATAGTGAATGGCTCAGTTTAGGTTCCCCCCACACAGTTTGTATAGTTGGTATGTTCCACGTGTTCCATCGATATACTGTAAGCGGAATGTACAATGCATTCGCTAGTGAATAACCACAGCACGAGAGTATCTTTATGTCAACATGCAGATTAACAGAAACACAACACTGCTGTGTGAAAGGAACCGGACCGGAGTGAGAGTTCAGTAACTTGCTTGGATGTAATCTGTGTTCCATAAATAGTGTCAATTTTAAATCCGGGTCTCAATGTCTCCATTCTAAAACCGGGGATGGAAAAATAGGAATGGTCCTGTTGCTTAAATTTGATCATTTATCAACTTTATACAGCTGTGATTTAACCAACTAAACGTGAGCACGTCATGTTTCAAAATAAAAACGCAGTTAGCTATCACCAAATAACCCACATTATGTCAACATGCTGTGTGTTTTGCTCTACTAGTCTACTAATATTTTGTGTGATTTATGGTGTTTAAATCATACCTGTAAACTCACATTTCAGCCAGGAAAGTTTTGATGGCATTTTTCCTTTCATATTACTTCCGTATAATGCCTGTAATAACGTTGTGTTTACTTTATGTAACAGCTATATAATCCTGCTGATCCACAAGCGCCACCTTGTGGCAAAGAGTGAATTTGCATATTCGCTTATATTCACATTTTACGCAGAACAGTGTTGTGAATGTTAACGGGCATATTAAAAAGACAAAAAAATGAAATTTGACAAATTATTGTTAGGAAGCTTAAAAAAGGAAGAAAAAAATAGTTTTTCTGAGGTTGGGGGGTCTACTGTAATGCTGTAGCCCAGGGGCCTTTGGTTATCTTAAAGGCGTGATTCATTGCCGTTTACATTTTTTAATGTTAGTTTGTGTATAATGTTGCTGTTTGAGCATAAACAATATCTGCAAAGTTACGAAGCTGAAAGTTAAATGCAAACGGAGTTATCGTCTTTTTCAAAATTCTGGCAGTTTAATGCCTACAAAAATAGCTGGTAGGGACTACAACGAGTTACTTCCCGGGTTCGTGACATCACAAACCCAGATAAACCCCGCCCCTGGGAAAAGGCAGCAAAGGGGGCGGGGCCATGCTGCGCTGCTTTAGAGACGAGGAAGAGAAAACTAGAGGTGCACGTAAAAATCTATTCATATATGTATCACGATTCTGTCTTCTAACGATTCTAATGTATTCACAAGTTTCAAAATCAATGTTCTAAAGCAATACTTGGTTCTTAATACTATTCCTCGCGTTCCCTGCTCTGCACACGCTCTGCATCTCTCGCTCTCTCTCTCTCTCTCTCTGCATCTCTCTCTGCATCTCTCTCTCTCTCTCTCTCTCATTCAGCTCAGCTTCAACAATGAACTGTTCCATTTATATACTTATTTTCACATAGCTATGAGAAGCGTTAAACATGGACCCGCGTGCAGTTGTCGTACTGTATTAAAGCTTTAATCAGGATAAAACCGTATATTAAAAGCGCGTTTCTCAGAGACGGGACAGAGCGGTGTGGAATAAAGGAAAATTATATGAAAAATAATGTGTTTTTTAACACATGTTAGACTGCACCCCATAAACACAATCAAGCCTAGAAAAAAACAGTGAACCAGCCCTTTAAGGCGCCCCTGGTCATAGTACTATAATAATGAGAGTCAGCTACAGCTAATCCTTTAATAGAGGATATAGAGTTTAGTGCTAATGTATTGTTTTCATTTCCAGATGTATGTTTAGTGTCTGAAGTTTGCCTGTTTTTGGATCTCCGACAGTGTTGGTCAGAGGCAGCTGCTGTGTCTCGCCCGGGCCTTGCTCAGGAAATCCCGTATACTGATCCTGGATGAAGCCACCGCAGCCGTGGATCTGGAGACAGACGATCTCATCCAGAACACCCTCCGCACAGAGTTTTCCCACTGTACCGTGCTTACCATCGCACACAGGCTGAGCACCATTTTAGACAGTTCACGGTGAGCAGCCTTCAAGACCATTCCATTTCATATATACAGAGCTTGTTTCAAAGCAGCTTTGCAGAGATATGTTGTCGGAATACTGTATTCAATTTAATAAGATTCTCATTAGCGGCTCCATTTAACGCTCGCCCTAAAACGCCTTCGTACATTCGTCTGTAAATCCGCAGCAAGCCCACCAAAAGCAACGTGACAAGAAATCAAAAACTCACCTAGTTGGCATAGACTACTGTTATCATGACACCACAGTTTCAGCGTTCAGAACTATTCCCAGTAAAATTAATATTTAGAAATGTGTTATTGTAAGACACTTCTACAGTGTTGGCCTACCATAAACCTTTTTTAGGGAGCTGTATTAAGACCTTCAACCTAAAGGACCTAGAAAAATATATGCATATGTAAAAATTAAATAAAATTAGGACTATGCTTATAAAAACTAAACTGAGGACACATTTTGTCGCAACAAATGGAGGCATACAGCTGGAAGTTGTACTTGACCCTTTCTCTTCTCTCTTGTTGTAGGGTAATGGTCCTGGATTTTGGTCAAATCGTGGAGTTTGATTCGCCCAGTGTATTGCTTAACAACAAACAGGGACATTTCTATGC
>NW_015505219.1:297764-298313 GCF_001515645.1 Sinocyclocheilus grahami | reverse complement strand
TTTTTTTAATAGATGCATATTCAGGTTGTAGGAGTTCTGAATCCAGAGTTTGCACAGATCCTTTAAGGAAAAACATGTACAGTAGAATCATCTCTTGTGCTGTATGCAGAGCGTACAGTAGGTGGCGCTGATACTCAGCAGGAGGAAGCGGCCAACAACACCAGAAGAAGAAGAAGAAGCCGCCGAGGAAGAGCATGGGCAGTGAGTTATGTGAGTGTGCTGGTTACGTGACTAGTGATTTGATAATAATTTCATAAGAAGAGACTGAGATCATGGTGCTGCTGCTCAGACTTGCCTTGTCGTGTCGCTGTCAAACTGCGGGGAGACATTTACAGCAGATACAGGTAAGGCACATGCATATTATTATTACAGCAGCGGTCAGTGTATGAATATAATAATATCATTTTCCAGTAACACACTGTGCTTTATCAGTATGCAGCATCAAGTGTATAGATAAACAAGCCCAAGTGCGACGCTATACTGTTCACTGTTCAGCTATGACATTGATGCAGTTATGAGCTAAATTACATCGTTGCTGTTTTAGGAAGA
>NW_015505219.1:295691-297473 GCF_001515645.1 Sinocyclocheilus grahami | reverse complement strand
TGATGCAGTTATGAGCTAAATTACATCGTTGCTGTTTTAGGAAGATAACAGAAATGTGCTATTTACAAATACTTCAAAATGGACCAATCAAAGCTCACATTGTTTTTAAAAAGTTATAATGTATGCCACTTTTTTTATCCTGTGATCAGGAATTTAGATATATATATATATATTAGTGCTGTCTAACGATTAATCACATCCAAAATAAAAGTTTTTGTTTACTTAAATGTGTGTGTACTGTGTTTATTTATTATGCATGCATATTAAATATATTTATATATAATATAAATTATAAGAATATTAATATATACGTGTAAATATTTAGAAAATATATACATGCATGTTTGTGTATTTATTTATATATATATATATATATACACACATAATAAATGTAACTTACACAGTACGCACACATATATTATGTAAACCAAAACTTTTATTTTGGATGTGATTAATCGTTTGACAGCACTAATATAAATCCCGTATGAATCAATCATTCATTTATTATTAATTAAGTATTATTATAAGTGCATCTGGTCGTTACTAATACAATCATTAATATTTAATGCATTCACCTGCTGAGTGACAGTTCAGCCAAAATTTAAGGGAGGTTACAGTAATGGCAGTTTTGTGAATAGTCGATTGAGTCGTCAGTGAATGTAAATATGGGGAACCAAAAATTAGACAGGTTTTAAAAGATCATATCGGTGCAGCCATCGGCTGTAGTCAGCTGTGCCTTTAATTATAGAGATGCTTAAGTAACTGATGTTAAATATACTTACAGTAAGTGTTTGAGAGTGCGAAAAAAAGTGCCTTTTTTCATAAAATGTCTTTACTTTTGCTTAACTGTGACGATCGGATACTTCTATGCAGTGTTGGCTGTGTGTGAAATATGTCTTCGTTGTGAATGTGTTTACAGCGAACCCCTTTGCGACAGTGGCTGCTGAAGAGAGGACAGACCACAGTGACCACAGAAGGTGGGCATGCGTCAGTCAGGGCGGCGTCGATCCCAAACGCGGCGAGCGATCGAGTGCTGGGCCGCTGGCTGGTGGGCTGCAGCGGGCTGGTGCTGGGCGCCGTGGTCCTGGGAGGGGTTACCAGGTGAAAACACAAGTTCATTAATGCCTTATAAAGTCACCTGCACAAAGTCAAACATGAGTCATGACTAGACAAAAATCTAACGGTGATTCTCTGTAGTCTTTTTTTATATATAGTAGACCAAACGTTGTGCCTGGTGTGCGTCAGGCAGCATTATCAGTGGCGCACGAGATGCGATGTGTCACTGCATTATAATGTTTTGTTAGTCTGTCCAGTTGAAGCCACTAGATGCGGCGCTGCTACGTTGTTCATTCAAAATATTGCAGAAAAAGAGAACATCAGAGCGGAGATCACACTGAACGCATATTTATCACATTTTCTAGAGGGACGTCTATCACCGTTGCACTCGCGTCTCGCACAAGAGAGAGCCGCATGTTTAGAAAGCCACGTAAAATAAAAATGATGGTGGTTTTCCCCCATCCTACTGCATCTCAAGTTTTTAAATGAAGAAAGTGCTCTTTGTGATTGCTTTTCGGTCCTTTGTATTGAACTATACGTACATGCTGTTTTGTTTCTAATTGTTTAAGCAACTTTAATTATATAAGGTTTATAAACTTTATTTTAAACATTATGCACTTTTTTCAAAGATAGTCATGTTATTTTATTATGCTTTGAAGAAACGTGCATTAGTAATATTTTGCTCGATGCGCCCTCTTGTGGCTTCAGGAGAGAAGCCAAAAGCTT
>NW_015505219.1:290529-295174 GCF_001515645.1 Sinocyclocheilus grahami | reverse complement strand
TTTAAAAATATTTACTTAACACTGAACACTTTTTAACATTTTAGCAGACGTTATACCAATAAAACACAATTTAACTTAAAATTAATAAGTTAGTAAAATAATATTTTTTGGCCATTTTTGAGACCCCCTTCTTGAATCAGGCATGTATTTTTTTTTTACTGTACAAATAAAGGCAGCCTTGCTGAGCAGAAGAGACTTCTTTTAAAACGTTAGAAAATATTACAGATCCCAGTCTGAACACTGTGAATGCTATAATAAATGTGTTTATAGAGCTGTTGCAATTATTATTATCCTTATTATTGTCTTTTTTATTTTATTTTACAGAACAACAGTAAAATTACAATAATAACATTTACTAATGTTGATGGAGTTCTTGCTATTTCTCAGCTTTTATTTTGGCAGAAACCCGCAGGAAGACCTCAGTGCTTCTATTTGTTGACAACAGTAGAATTATGAATTTGAATACATGCAATTCGTTCGTGTATTAGAAAACACAACGTTCTGTAGTTTATTTAATTGTTTATGGGCATTTCGCGATTTCAGTCATCATACAGTAGCCAGCAACAACCACATGCGATGCAGTGCTAATCAGTCTCTCGCTGTCTGTGCTTGTAATGATTTTTGCTTCTTTCTCGGACACTTTTAAATGTTTCCACACTGCCGACATGTTTGTTGCATTAGTGCGCGCCTCTATTTGATCGCGTCACGTCATTGTTCGGTACAATTTAATCGGTCTTTTCGCTTATTCGTCCGAACACCGAAAGAGCTTTTGTTGCTATTTTTGGCTGAATAATTTCGGTTGCCGAACATTTGGTGCATCCCTAATTTTCATTGATATTAAGCAGATGTAATTCTTTTGTTTAGATCAAAATGTTATGACATTGTATGTTACAATTGTAAAGTTAAAATGTGAACCTTTAAAGCAGGGACTAAAAAAAATATATGGTCTTTTTATAAAATACATATTATACATTTAACTAAAGGATCCTGCAAGCACTTTAATTTCCCCCCCTTGACTCGTACTGCACAAAAAGTGGTTCAATAACGTTGAATGTTACAGGGACTGATTTTTGCAAATGCAGATCCCACTGTGTTCTGGCAAATCTGGCCCTTGTTCTTCACAACAAGTGCACAGTAAGTCTTAATATAACATCTAAGCTCCAACAACTTGGTTAATATTTTTTAAAATAATGCAACTCTGTAGACGACTGACTTCGCTGAATACTGACTTTTGGCTAAGCGGTTTTCATTAGGGATGCACCCTTATTGAATTTCAGGGCTGAAACCAATCATTTAAAGCTGCAGTCCGTAAGTTTTCCCTCTTTGTCGCCATCTCTGTTTGAAAACCTGCAATTGCAGCAGTGTGCGGATTTATCCTCCTTGCGTGGGTTGTGCGGCGGCACGGCTCCAGCGCGGATGAATATAATGTTTTGAGGAGTATGTGTGGCAGTCAGTCACCGCACCGGTGGATATTTACTGTACTTCACAAGTCTATGTCTTGGAGTATGACCCAAATAAGCATTTTCACCATATATTGCCATCTGAACAAATTATTATTATTGTTATACTTTATTCTCAAATTGTTAATGTTAGCAACATCAGCATTGCGTGACTATGAGTATAGTGTGTATTAGCGTGTAGATTTCAATTTCTGCACAGTCTAATCTCTAATTGTCATACCACTCGAATTTCATATTAAGAAATTATTTTAACCCAAAAAGCAAATTATGCTCCCTTCGAACTGGTTTTCTTTAAAATACAAATATTGTGTAATCCCAGGCTATCTGTAATCAGAAGCACATTTAAAACTGGAATATAATTTAATTTCATTCACATGTGTTTCATAAACACATAATCCTTTCTGGATTACAATCCGCCATCAAAATGACAAGTTTAATGATTCTGGCTGCTGTGAGAAAAGGCTATAAACGATCGGCCACCTGCAGGATCCTCACATGCGATAGCCTAGTGTCCGGGAAAACTTCTTTATGTTTACAGACGTGACGTAATGACGCGGGGCATGCTAGAATTTCCCGCGAAAACCTACCCGTACCACTCAAATTAGAAAACATTATTATAAGCTCACCGTTAAAGTAAGGCAATAGTTTAGAACACTGGCTGGTTATGTACTTTTTTTTTACCAAAAAAAAGTTGCGGACTGCAGCTTTAATGTTGGCTTTAATTGTTTGACTTTTAAACCCTTAAAATGAAGCAGCTAGCTAATAAATGAAAAATGACTCTCTTGAACCAATATGTATGGTGCATATGAACAGGTATTTTTGATGTTTGCTATTCTACTCCGTTTAGTGTTTCATTAGGATTACCATAATTACTCATATAAGTGGACACAATGCATTTGAGGCTGTTTAATATCATTTATTTCTAATTAAAACCAGCGTTATGGACCCTTTTCATAGACTGTGATGAAGTGTTTCCACAGTTTTGTAAATCTTTTTTTAATATACTGTATATTTTTTTTTCATTAAAAATATGATGTGGATTTACTTTACTATTACTGTTTTCTTAAATTACAGTAATCTAGTTACTGCTGCAGTGTGAGTGTTTCTAATGCAAAGACTAATGCAGCAATGGCAAATTCAACATCTTTTTTCTTATGTCCAATGTAATCAATATCTTGATATTTTTTTTCTTCTGTAAGGTAATAGAAATGCTACCATGGTTTTTTCTTTTGCTATTGGAGCAAATGGGAATAAAACCAACATTAATGTTATGTTGGTTTTACTTTTAAGCAATAGTGAGTATTTGTGAGCAAAATCCCTCTGATGCAACACAGTGTTGATGAGAATCAAAAGCCAGTCCACTGTCACGACTAATAACACATTTGGTTTAATGGTGCAGACATTTGATGGTAACTCTATCGCCCCCCTGAGTACCTGTTTCTGCCAGACCAATGCAGGAACACTTGTTATGTGCATGAAATATGATTCTGGCCTTACTGCTGTCTAGACAAACTTTACGCTCACTGACTGATGGCTGTGTGTCTTAGATTGACGGAGTCCGGTCTGTCTATGGTTGACTGGCATTTAGTGAAAGAGATGAAGCCGCCGCGGTCTGAAGCCGAGTGGGAAGACGAGTTCTCCAAGTACAAACAGTTCCCAGAGTTCAAAATGTGAGTATATTTCTCCCCTTCTCATGTGAGCTGAAGTACAGGTGTCACATCTGAATATGTGCAATGATATTGTGCAGGTATGATGCTTCAACTACAATACGTTTAGTGTGATTGGTTACGTGGAAATTGCATTTACAAAGTGATGGCCTTTTTTCGCAGTATGAATCATGACATGACTCTGACAGAGTTTAAGTTCATCTTCTACATGGAGTGGGGTCATCGCATGTGGGGCCGGCTGGTTGGATTAGCTTACATTCTTCCTACAGTGTATTTCTGGAAGCGAGGATACTTCAGCCGCTCCATGAAGCCTCGTGTTTTGGGTCTGTGTGGCTTTGTCGTCTTCCAGGTAATCAGTCATCATGCAATGCAATGAAATCTCATCTCCACACACATCCAACACAAAAAACAAACAATAAAAAATATATAATTTTAGTGTAGTATTAGCTCTGTAGGGTAAATGCTTGGCTTAGGCAAGTTGATTTGGAAAGTCTGGAATAATTGCAATTTTTTAATTTTTTAAAAGAGGTCTTTTCTTCTCACCAAGGCCGAGCCAGTAGAAACAACAATACTGTGAAATAGTATTACCAAATTTAAAATTTCTACAGGTCAAGACTTTTCATCGTTTTTGAATTTTGCAGTTTTGGTAAAGCGTGTTAACGAGTTTGAAGAAATTCATGCAAAAATGGACATGAGGCTGTATCTTCGCAATGCTTTAGCAGATTCAGACCAAACTTGGTACGTGTTATACCAAGCATGACTTGAGGGCACAGCGCCACCTACTGGTCAAAATATATATAAAATTTGACTTTTTAAAAATATTTTCTGAACAATTTGACCAAAAATCATAAAAAATATCTCATACGATTCCAAATTTTCCCATGTCAGCCATTTTGAGCGTGGACCATTTCGAATTACAGCGGGTAAAATAAGTATTTACCGCATCACCATTTTTCTCAGTAAATATATTTCTAAAGGTGCTGTTGAATTGAAAGTTTCACCAGATGTCGGTAACAACCCAAGTAATCTATATATACAAAGAAAACAAAACAAACAAGTTCAGAAATTAAGTTCTGTGTAATAAAGTAGAATGATACAGGGAAAAAGTATTGAACACATGAAGAAAGGGAGGTGCAAAAAGGCATGGAAAGCCAAGACACCAGCTGAAATCTATCAGTTATCAGAAAGCAATCCTGCCCCTCATCAGTGGAAATTAATATGAGCTGCTTCCCAACACCTACAGTACCAGGATGATGAAGATGAAACAAGGGTGGACATTTCAGCAAGACAATAGGGCCTTTCGCACCGCGGGAACCTTTTCATAGTACCAGAACTAATTGTGGAACTACCCACTTTTCGGTGTGTTCGCACCGCCGGAACTGGGAGCGATTTTAGTACCGGACTGCCTTTTTCGAGAACCAAATTAGCTCCTACTCCGGAGCAGGGTCTAACCAGCACAACTGGTACTACTCGTGACGTAAGTAGACATTGATTGGCCAAACGCGCATGAAAACGCCC
>NW_015505219.1:277971-290010 GCF_001515645.1 Sinocyclocheilus grahami | reverse complement strand
TTTAGTACCGTACATTTAGTTCTGGAACTAAAGCGGTGCGAAAGGCCCTAATGATGCCAAACACAGCCAAGGAAACTCGATTGGTTTTAGAGAAAGAAAACAAAGTTGCTAGAATGGCCCAGCCAATCACCTGACGTGAATAGAAAATAAGAACTAAAGGGCAGAGTTCACAGAAGAGGCCCACAGAACCTTCATGAAGGCACTGTGGAAGAATGGGCCAAAATCACACCTGAGCAATGCATGCGACTAGTTTCTCCTACAGGAGGCGTCATGAAGCTGTCATTACCAACAAAGGCTTTTGTACGAAGTATTAAATACATTTCAGTAGTTCAATACTTTTTCCCTGCGTCATTCCATTTTATTACACAGAACTTAATTTCTGAATTTATTTGTATTGTTTTCTTTGTATGTATGGATTACTTGGGTTGTTGCCAACATCTGGTGAACATTTCATGCCAACAGCACCTTTAGAAATATATTTACTGGGAAATATGGTGATGTGTTCAATACTTATTTTACCCGCTGTATGTAGTAAAATGCTGTATTTTGCAAACGCCTTAACGCATTGTTATGGATAGACGACAGTCTCGACATTAACCTAGCGAATCTGAGTTGAATTTAGAATTTTCCTAAATAACTACTTTTTCTAACTGGTCTTAGACGGTTTGTCAAATTTTCACCAAAATTTGCTCAGATCATCTTCAGAGCTTTCTGGCAAAAAGTTATCAAAAGCTTTTTGATATACCAAATCAATTTCATAAAACATGCTAACGAATTTAACAAAGTTTGTGCAAAAAAGGACATGATGCTATATCTCCACAATGCTTTAGCAGATTCTCACCAAACTTGGTAAGTGTTATAACAAGCATGACCTGAGGGCACATAAGTAGTTTCGGCACAGCACCACCTACTGGTCAAAAGATATAAAATATTGACATTTCTGCTTATACCTTCTGACCAATTTGGCCAAAAATCATACGATTGGTTTCGTTAGATTTGAAACGGCATGCTGAATCGAACAATATCTAATTTTAACTATAACTTTATCTGTAACTTAAGCCACACTGCTACCCTGCTCCGGAGCTGGTTTTATTCTGGGTTAGAGATCGCAAACCCAAACTGGACCAATCAGCTGTGAGCAAAGTAACATATATCTGATGCAATGAAGCCACTCCCCCGTATCTCTCGCTCCAAATTATAGCAGTTGGAATTTTAGAGACAAAATTGCCAGACTTATGCGGCTACATATTTATTATGTTTATATGGTAACACTTTACAATAAGGTTCATTAGTTAACATTAGTTAACCATTTTAGTTAACATGAACAAAGCATGAACAATACTTCTACATCCTTTATTAATCTTAGCTCATGTTAATTTCAACATTTACTAATGCATTATTGAAATCAAAAGTTGTGCTTGTTAACATTAGTTAATGCACTGTGAATTAACAAGAACTAACAATGAACAACTGTATTTTCATTAACTAACATTAACAAAGACGAATAAATACTATAATAAAGGTATTGTTCATTATTTGTTCATGTTAGTTAATATATTATATAACATTAACTAATGGAACCTTATTGAAAAGTGTTACCGTTTATATTATATTAATTATAATTGTTTATAATTCATATAATATATTCATATCATTATTATATGAAGTGGCAATTGATTTTAAGCTTTGCATTTAAATTAAATTAAATATATAGATACATAAAGATAAGCTTTAATACAGTATATCCAACTTTTAAAATGACTAAACTTACATGTTTTCCTTTTGAGCTCTAGTGAAACTATATAAATAATTAAATTCAGTTGATTTATTTGCATTGTCATATATTTTCTTTCTGCTGCCAAACTTTTGCTGCAGCAGAAGTGTTTATTCCTGCCTTGTAAATGCATTTAAATTTATTTTTAATAACGACATCTCTTAATCTTCGGCAGAGAAGTGAATTGCGCTGACTCTCGCGAGAAATGAAAATCAAAGCGGCACGTGTCATGCTTTTTTTTTAAAATCACAAACTGGTTCAAACTCTGAGTTGACAGAGAACGTCTATATCAAGCTTTATGAGCCCGCTGATCCTGATCTAAACCAGGTTGGCTTTGTTTGGTTTTGTCAACTCTAAACCTACTCTGAAACTCTGAGTTTGTTCATCTCGCTTCGTGCTACAGGCCATTGGTCTTTACTGAGCAATTAAAGACAGCTCATTAGCTCTTCATTTTACCTCTGTTGTGCTTGGCCCCTTAATTGCTGCTTGCAGCTATATTTATGAATTATTATTAGTGCTTACTTAAAAGTAAAAGTAAAAATATAAATATAAATAAAGCCCTTTTTGTCCATTTAGTATGAGCAACTTAAAATATTAAACATCAAGAACTTACAGTGTTGAGTTTAATGCTGGTGAACTAATAGACTGCTGAGCTGCTCAGTGTGGTCATTGATGATGCACTTGAATATTTTTTTATGGTTAAGGCATGGAGACATATTCCAAATATGTTTGTCATTCATAATTAATAGATGTTTAAACTATTTGTAGTATTTTTGATGATTTTTTGTTGTAAAAGTTATGTTTAAAGTCGTCACCATTAGAGTACTTAGGTTTCTTTAAAGTTTCTTCCATTTCATTTAGTATATACAACTTGTCTTGATATATAGAACTACTTCTTTACAACCCCCCATCCTGTCATTAGTTTCAGTTAGTTCAGATTGTGTTGTGTAATTAAGATCTGTTAATGGATGCACCTGCTCAGGGTCTTCTGGGATGGTACATGGTGAAGAGCGGTCTGGAGGAGAAAACCGAATCGCACGACATTCCCCGTGTCAGTCAGTACAGGCTGGCGGCTCATCTGGGCTCCGCTCTGCTGCTGTACTGCTCCAGTCTCTGGACGGGACTCACTCTCATGCTGCCTGCCAACAAGGTAAGCTGTGATTTCAGCTCTGCCTGCTGCTGTTTCAGGAGGTTTGGATGCGTTACAGATCATACTGTCGTCTCTGCTCCACTGTAGATTCCTGACAGCAGGAATTTGCTGCAGTTAAGGAGGTTTGCCAAAGTTACGGGCGGTCTGGTCTTCCTCACGGCTCTCTCTGGTATGAGAAAATGCATGACATGACTTGTGTGTTGCAGTTTTATTATAAATTATTATTTTAAAACCATATGCACAGGGGTTGTCCAGAGGACAAATGTGACCCTGGACCACAAAACCAGTCACAGGGGTCATTTTTTTTGCTGATTAAAATCTGAATAAATAAGCTTTCCATTGATGTATGGTTTGTTAGGATCAGACAATATCTGGCTGAGATACAACTATTTGAAAATCTGGAATCTGAGGGTGCAAAAAAAATCTAAATATTGAGAAAATCATCTTTAAAGTTGTTCAAATGAAGTTCTTAGCAATGCATATTACTAATAAAAAATTAAGTTTTGATATATTTACGGTAGGAAATTTACAAAATATCTTCATGGAACATGATCTTTACTTAATATCCTAATGATTTTTGGCATAAAAAGAAAAATCAATAATTTTGACCCATACAATGTATTGTTGGCTATTGCTACAAATATCCCCCAGCGACTTAACACTGCTTTTGTGCTGCAGGGTCACAAATGAGTTCAATCTTTCCTCCTCAGTAGCCTCTCACTCAAAATGATCACAGCAATTAGAAAACAGCAACACTTTCTACGATCCAATCAAAAATGGCTTCAAATTACACATTGAATACAAGCAGTAAATATGCAAACTGTTTTATGTCAGATGTGTCATTTGAGTTATTGAAGTGCAAAGTGTTTCTAATTATTACATGTAAATTGCAAACAATTTGAGTTTGTTACAAATATTAAATAAATATAATTACATAAAACAGCTTCTAGTCCATGTTTTGAAAACTAGGCTATTGTTCTTTTGCTCGCTTGTAGAGTAATCAGCCATTTCTGTAATTTTTATTTTATGACATGGAGGATATAACATGGGACACAATTATATAAATAATAAATGAACGCCCATGTAATGTTATTATAAAATATGTTAGTAGTAATACTGCACTAGTATCTATAAAGAACTGTTTACATGGAGGAAATGTTGTCAAGACTACATAACTTAAATTGAACTTAGATGTGTAGTCTGTATCTCTCAATACATCAGGACATGAGGAACATATTTGTGAATGCTGATTGGTCTAATTTGACTGTGTAATAATTAAGTGCTTTTTTTCATGGTCTCTTACAGGCGCCTTTGTTGCTGGACTGGATGCGGGTTTGGTTTATAACTCTTTCCCAAAGATGGGCGAGCGCTGGATCCCTGATGATCTTCTGGCTTTTTCCCCAGCCATCAAGAACGTGTTTGAAAATCCCACCACGGTTCAGTTTGACCATCGCATTCTGGTAAGCACGGCTCCTGTCAGCTGAAATGTGTCTGCTCTAGCAGATGTGGTTTAGCTGAGATGTTTCATGTTTGTGCAGGGCATCGGCTCACTGACAGCCATCACAGGACTCTACCTGTTCTCCAGACGGGTCCATCTGCCCAGACGGGCGAAGATCGCGATTGGCTGTCTCACAGCCATGGCCTATACACAAGTAAAAAGCCTAAAACTGCACCATATACAGCACTATACACACATTAGGAGTCCAGTCCTTTTGTATTTGCACCGATTTTCTTCTTCTTCCTCTTCTAAAATTATTATTAACCAAATTGTGCTTGAATGTGCTATTGTGTTTGATCAGATTTTAGTTGTCTTTATTATTATTCTTATTATGCCTGAAAAAAAAAATCTGAAAATCGAAAAGTTACTGCCTAAATAAATTAAATGGTCAGATGTTCATTTTTTACTCCTTTACCTATAGCTACTGAAAGCAGTGTCTAAACGAAATTTGACACATTGGAAATGCTTTGAGGAAACAACGATTGAGAAATCATCATAGCTCTGCTTGCATAGGATCAAATAAATTGATAACTGACATCTTTTTTGGTGCAAATGCTAACATATCCTTCAAATAAACAAATATGGACACCTGTAGCCAATCAGATTTCAGCAGCTAGTTATGTCGTTGACATTGACGTAAGTATTCAGACCCTTTGCTATGATACTTAAAAAATGTAGCTTAGGTGCATCCCATTTCTCTGGATCATTTTGAGATGGTTCTACACACTGAATGGAGTTGAGATGATTTGGAAAGGCACAAACCTGTCAATATAATAAACCAACCATATTCAAAAACCAAGCCATGAGGTCACAGGTACTTCCTGCAGATCTCAGAGTCAGCATTGTGTCAAACGGGCAAGCCTACAAAAACATCTGCCTCACTGAAGGTTCCCAAGAGAACAGTGGGATCCATAATTCTTAATGGAAGATGTTTGGAACAACCAGAACTCTTCATAGAGCTGGTCACCCGGCCAAACTGAGCAGTAAGGATAGAAAGAGAGGTGAAGTAAGAACCTGATGATCACACTGGTTGAGATACAGAGATCATGTGTGGAGACGGGAGACTCACAGAAGGACTTCACTGATCTGAGGTCTGTGTCAGATTGGCCAGACTGAAGCCTGACTGTGAGAAACAAGATCGTCTGGTCTGATGAACTGGAGTTCCAGTCATCATGTCTGCTAGGAAACCAGGCACAGCTTATGCACAATGCGATCCCATCGAGTGTTTCTTAGCGTCAGGGACTGGAAGGTTAAAAGGAAAGGTGAACAAAGCAGAATGTCCAATATGAGATATCATATTGGACCAAGCTCAGCTTGATTTAACAACGATTCTTGAGTGTCCCAGCCAGAGTCCAGACTTCATCTCTGGAGGGATCTAAGAGTGGCTGTTCACCAACAGTCCCCATCCAAACTGACACAGATTGAGAGGATTTGCTGAGGAAAATAACAGAAAATCCCCAAATCCAGAAGTACAAAGCTTGTGGCATCATACCCAAAAAGGGTAGAATCGCTGCCAAAGGTGCTTCAACTGACTGAGTTATGGGCCTGAATACTTATGTCAATGTGATGTTTTCAGTACTCTCTGAAACGCTCTCTGAACGCACTATAGTCAAAGCGAGACTGTGTACCAACTTCTGTGAGAACTGACCACAATGTGGCATTTATATTTTTACTAATTACACCGCAGTTGCACAGGCTTTTCTCTGAATTTTTCTCTAAAGCTACTCATAATTGACTGCATAAAGGAATTACATTAGTCATGTAATAAAATGTTCATGTCATAATTTTCTCAATGTAATTAAATCTTAAACTCTTAATGTAAGAAAGGTCGTTACATTATGAGAAATGTATTAAATGATTAACTTAACACAAACATTGTCATATTGTAATAAAACAGTATATTTTTTAAAGGATTAAAAAAAAAAGCGTTGGTACACAGTATACTTTTTAAATTTAAATGTAAACTTAAACTACCTTCGAAATACACCAGATTTAGGTATTCTTGCAATAATAATAATTATTATTGTGCATTTATTTCTTCTAGCAAATTTGAAAGTACTATTTCAGTAAATGGTGTAGAGAACTATTACAGCAGACTATATCCTTTAGATGGTGATTGAACTCAATATTGCAGGTTAATTATTTGAATCCTTTTTTTATTTATTTTTTTACATGGGCTATGCTGTACACAGTGTTGTAGTGACACACTATTTGTCATTTTATCAGTATTTTTTTTTACCTCGCTGTTAAAAAAAAAAACAATTAACTATCAGCTATACTTATCAGTTTACTTTAACAAACAAGACCAGTGCTACAACATATGGCTTAACTTTTTTAAAGGATAAAAAAAAGCATTGGTACACAGTATACTTTTTAAATTTAAATGTAAACTTAAACTACCTTCGAAATACACCAGATTTAGGTATTCTTGCAATAATAATAATTATTATTGTGCATTTCTTCTAGCAAATTTGAAAGTACTATTTCAGTAAATGGTGTAGAGAACTATTACAGCAGACTATATCCTTTAGATGGTGATTGAACTCAATATTGCAGGTTAATTATTTGAATCCTTTTTTTATTTATTTTTTTACATGGGCTATGCTGTACACAGTGTTGTAGTGACACACTATTTGTCATTTTATCAGTATTTTTTTTTACCTCGCTGTTAAAAAAAAAAACAATTAACTATCAGCTATACTTATCAGTTTACTTTAACAAACAAGACCAGTGCTACAACATATGGCTTAATGTGTGTTAAGGTGTGGCAAAAAGGGTCATTTTGAAAAATAAATATCAATTGGACTCATATCATCACAGTATTAGCTAGAACTATCTGGATTAAAGCTATTTTTAAAATTGTATAAGCTGTGATATTAACCTTCATCTATAATGGTGGTAATATAATGTTTTTTTTCTGATGAAATTCTCAGGTGGTTTTGGGCATTAGTACCCTGCTGCTCTATGTTCCCACCCCGCTGGCAGCCACACATCAGTCCGGATCAGTGGCACTGCTCACCTTCGCCATCTGGGTCTTGGCTGAGCTGCGAAAGGTGGTCAAGTAAAGTGTATTCAGAGTTCATGCTATAATAACATATATTTGAATAAATCATGCTTTAGGCACATGAGCTACATCTTGTGGGTTTATATGAAGTGCTTATAGACTTTGTGAAATACATTGAAATATTTAGTTTTTTGTTTTTTTAAACCTGTTTGATTTATGCAAAAAAAGGGTGTTTTTTACTGTATGACTGCTTATTTAAAATCAATAAAATTATCATCTGTGTTTTCTGTTGATTTTATGAGGACGTTCATCCAGATTTCATATATAATGTATATTATGGCTTGCTGAAACTACTGATAAGCAGCTTGAAACACAAGAATTGCACTTTTGATTTGTTGTCATGAGCAACATTACATTTATAGTGATTTAAATTATTTCTCTTGCAGCAGTTGTTCACACATCAGCTCTGCTATTTTGGGTCATTAGGGTTTTAAATGTTTCCTTTCACTTGATCCAGTACTTTTACATGCACTTTATAATTTGTTTTCCATCAAACAAAAGCTAAAATATGACTTTTTACATTTCTATGTAAACATGTTCATCCAATCAAAATGGTCTAGTCTTTGTGAAATCAAACCAGTCATATTTTGATTTCATCCAGCATGTATACAATTGGACTAAAATTGGACTCCACATTAAACACGCATTCCAAAATACAGTGTAACTTTGTTCGTTTGTTCAGGAAATGATCCACACATAACACAGGTTACTGATAAACAGATTTTAGGCGGTTTTATTATGCAAATTATTACTGTGCCTACAGTTTGGGGTCTGATTGCACACACTCCTCACACAGGCAGGGAGAGCGGAGAAAAAAGAAGCTTGCTCCTGGGTCTTAAAGCAACCCAGAACCTTTAGCGGAGAAGTGCAAAGAACACTACACAAGCAAGTTATCAAATTAGTATCAATTATTCGAATGCACATTGTGTCATGAGGATTTTTGAGGCCGATCACAGAAAGCAGTATCTGCTGATACGATCACAGATAACGATCTTTTTAAAGCCTTCTTTTTATCATGTAGAATTATTTATAGTGATACTCTAATCAGGAATTTTAGACATTTACTCAGGGCCTGAATTTTATTTTTGAAAATGAATTCCCCTCTAAGGTGACTTGTGAGAGGGGAGTGGGCTATTTTTTTTTGACATTTTCCAAAAATATATATTTATCTCAACTAAATGTTTGATCATGCACTGCATTTTTGTTTTGACAATCGTACAATTGTTGCACAATAGCTTACACACAGCACAAGCCTGATTTCGTGAGCTGTACATTGGGGAAAATATTTATTTGATCCCCTGCTGATTTTGTAAGTTTGTCCACTTACAAAGAAATGAAGGGTCGGTCATTTTTATGGTAGGTTTATCCGTGCAAGATCTCGCCTCATGGGGTAAGGATGATCATGAGAAAGGTGAGGGATCAGTCCCAAACTACACAGGAGGAGCTTGTTAATGATCTTAAGGCAGTTGGGACCACAGTCACCAAGCAAACCAATGGTAACACACTACGCCGCAGTGGACTGAAATCCTGCAGCGCCCGTAAGGTCCCCCTGCTCAAGAAGGCACATGTACAGGCCCATTTAAAGTATGGCCAAGAACATCTAAATGATTCAGAGAAGGCTTGGGAGAAAGTGCTGTGGTCAGATGAGACCAAAATTGAGCTCTTTGGCATTAACTCGACTCGCCGTGTTTGGAGGGAGAGAAATGCTGACTATGACCCCAAGAACACCATCCCTACAGTCGAGCATGGAGCTGGAAACATTATGCTTTGGGGCTGTTTTTCTGCTAAGAGTACAGGACGACTTCACCGCATTGAGGGGACCGGCAGATGAGCCACGCGCACTTTTTTTATATGCTCTACATTTCATGTATTTATGTAACACATATTCTACATTAAAAATACATTTAGAATGAACAACAATAACTGCTGTACAAAGAGTTAAGAGCACTTTTGTGCTCAGTTGGCAGTCTTCAAATTAAACCCATATCATTCTATCACATTCCGGAACATTAAGAACATTGATGTGCCTAATTTTGCTGATGAACTTGCCAGCTTCTCCTGCAAAGCTGATTTTTCCACTGTGGAACCACTCCTCTGGTTTCCTATTATAATAATGGACTAATTGAGATCTTGGATGTTTTTGCACCTGTCAAAACTCGAACTGTTTCTTTTACTCTCTCTGCTCCCTGGTTTACCTCTGATTTGTGTCCTTTGTTTACCGTCGCATCATCCAGGTTGATTCTGCACACTGGTGGTGGTTGAGGAGAGACCCCCCCCACATGATTGTAAAGTGCTTTTCTTTGTACAACAATACACAATAAAGCGCTATATAAATGCATCATTCATTCATTCATAAAGAAATGCTCGCTAACAAGCTAGTGAAGGTAACTAGATTTA
This sequence comes from Sinocyclocheilus grahami, assembly GCF_001515645.1. Classification (NCBI taxonomy): domain Eukaryota; kingdom Metazoa; phylum Chordata; class Actinopteri; order Cypriniformes; family Cyprinidae; genus Sinocyclocheilus; species Sinocyclocheilus grahami. Next base: position 280,127 of record NW_015505219.1, on the reverse strand, counting down.
TGAATTTTTTCTGTAATGAAAAATTTTACGGCAGTGTCGTTAAATTTGTGTTCTACAGAACTAACAGTTTTATGACTTTTTTTGAGTCTAAGATTAAAAAGATTCATCAGCATTTACTTTCCAGCAACTTAGGTTACGATTCCATTTGTCAAGTCTCCCAAGTGACTGTGCACTCTAATCTTACTACTTTTATTTTACCAACTGCTGCGGAGATATTGTGTCATATTCGGAAATCTAAAACTACCACTTCTCAGCTTGACCCACTGCCTACTTGCTTAGTTAAAGCCTTTCTACCATCTCTGTCTTCATTAATTACTCAAATTATTCACTCTTCACTTGTTTCTGGTTCTGTACCGTCTTCTCTTAAAACTGCTATTATTACCCCTATTCTAAAGAAATCAGGCACTGAGCTATCAAATTTGGAAAATTATCGACTAATTTCTAATTTGCCATTCATTTCTAAAATCTTGGAAAAATATGTTGCAGCTCAAGTTCACAATCATCTCTCCAATAATACATTGTTTGAGCAATTACAATCTGATTTTCGTCCTCATCATAGTACAGAGACTGCTCTTGTCAAAATTACTAATGATTTGTTATTGGCAGCTGATTCTGGTTTATTAACAATGCTTGTCCTTCTTGACCTGAGTGCGGCCATTGATACGATCTCGCACAAGACAGGTTAGTTTCTATAGGGATTACTGGCACCCCACGGTCCTGGTTTAGGTCTTATCTTACCGGTCGCACTCAGTATGTTCAAATTAAAAAATTTTAAATCAAGACCATCTACAGTTACTACTGGTGTCCCTCAGGGTTCTGTTTTGGACCCACTCTTATTCATCATCTATTTACTTCCTCTTGGCTATATTCTCAGGAAATATGGTATCCATTCTCACTGCTATGCGACGACACCCAGCTCTACCGGTCTTCTAAACCTTCTAGTTCTTTTCCTCCACCTTCTTTGACTAGGGCCCGGTTTCACAAACGAGGCTTAGTTTAAGCCAGGACTAGGCCTTAGTTAAATTAAGATATTTAAGCAACTTTTACAAAAATGCCTTAGAAGAAAACATTACAGGTGTGCATCTTGACACAGAACAATGATACTGACATATTTTAAGATATGTCAGAGCAAGATATTTTCAGTTGAGACAGCTCAAACATGCATTTTAGTCTGGGACTTCTAAAACTCAACAGTGATAAAACTGAGGTCTTACTTATTGGTACAATATCTACTTTGACTAAATCTAATTGTTTTACAGTGTATATCGATAATAATGCAATTTGTCCTTCTCAGCAGGTCAGGAGTTTGGGTGTCATTCTGGATAGCACACTTTCTTTTGAAGCTCGTGTCAATAATATTACGCGTACTGCGTTTTTTCACCTGAGTAATATTAATCGCCTTCGTCCCTCTCTCACAACAAATAATACTGCAATTCTTATTCATGCACTGGTTACCTCACATATCGACTATTGTAATGCTCTCCTTACTGGTCTTCCTTCTAAACTTCTCTATAAACTCCAATTGGTTCAGAACTCAGCAGCTCGTGTTCTTTCAAGGACCTCATCAATACAGCACATTTCTCCAGCTCTCCAACTTTTACACTGGCTCACAATAAAGTATCGCGTTGACTTCTAAATTTTGCTTCTCACATTTAAGGCACTTCACAACCTTGCTCCACCGTATCTTACTGACCTTCTCCACATCTATACTCCTCCTCGCACTCTCAGATCTTCACACTCGATCTCTCTTGTGTTGCCGCGTATAAGTTTAAGCACCATGGGAGCAAGAACTTTTAGTTTTGCTGCCTCTCGCCTATGGAACTCTCTTCCCCCCAATAGACGGAACAGTGACAGCCTTCATACTTTTAAATCTCGCCTTAAGACTAATCTTTTTACCCAGGCTTGAAAAGAGTGTCCTCTCATGTAGCCTATCGCGACAAGTTAAGAATCATGATGAGTCGCGGCTCGCGAGAATGGGGCTTAAATATCATAGGAATGAATTTAGCCCAAAACTTACTTATTCTATCCACTGAAATAATAAGATAATACAAATAAAATTAGAAAATATAAATTATTTAATTTTTATATTTTATACATAGCTCAGACAAAATCATGATTGGCTCTTGTCTGCAGTGCCCCCCCCCCCCCCCCCCCCC
>NW_015505219.1:271136-277742 GCF_001515645.1 Sinocyclocheilus grahami | reverse complement strand
ATGTATACTGAGACGTACAGAGAGGCGGGAAAGACTAGTTTGAATACGCAAAACCCTGCAGTAGCTTGATTATACCTGCCTTTGTAAACACACTTATTGTTTCATAGTTTCTGTTAGAACATTAAAATCATCCAAAACATTTAGTCCACCAATTGTTTGTTATAGGCCTGGAAGACCTTTAGTAAAGTTATCTTATGTGGTTGAAATTTGACAGTGCAGTGTAGAGTGCCCTTGGTAATGATCATCAAACTCCTTCACATTCTAACTTGCATTACACAAAATGGAGCACATTTTCTCCATGTCAAATCACATATTTATATATGATTATTATAATGAGTAATGTCTGCAAGGACATGTCAATGGATGCACTGAAAAGACAAAAAAGTTGCATGACAGTGGACATAAAAGAAGAGGTTCCCTTGCGAATTTTAAGTCCAACACAAAACTAAACAGTTATTAGTGTCATCAGTCTCTCAATCCAGCAAAACATTACTGAAGAAGTTAAGAAAGCTGGGATGTATTCAGTACAAATGAATACAACACAAGATTTGACATCTAAGTATCAATGTAAGATATGTGACAGATGGCATCAATGAGATAATAGCTAATAGCAGTGATTGATTGTGAGTTCTGTACTGGGGAAAATCTTGTTTTGCTGAAGAGAGTTTTGGAAAGGGTTGGTATTGACATCAAGGAATGTGTTGGTGATTGAATAGATGGGGCTGCAAACATGCAAGAGCAGTACAAGCAATTTTTGCACTTTTCAGACAAAAGGCACAGTTCATGTTTGGTGTTATGCACATATACTTAATCTTGTGTTAGCAGACACAACTGGAATTTAGTGTCAAGTGAATCACTTTTCTCCCTGTTAAATGACATCACCACATTCATGCTTGGTCCTACAAATGCATGAAAGTGTGGGAGGTGGTCAGTAAGAACAGGAGAAACAGGAGAAAGGGTTATTGTTCCAACAGGAGAAATACAGTGGTGGTCCAAAGACCACAAAGTTATTTATTTTAGTTATTTTGGAAATCCTGATGGGGCATGTTTTCATTGACCTTGACCTTTCATTGACCAGTAACCACCATGATAAAGATGGAAAAAGACAATGCAATGTAGCCCACTGTGAGAGTGAAAGCCAGAGGATACTTAGAGGCATTACTCCATACTAAGCACTTTTTTTTTTTTAATTTGCTCAGACTACACCACTGTCAAATTACTTTCAGACAAGTGGCATGGACTTGCTAACTACTCACTGCATCGTTATGGGCAAAGAAGACAACTTGAAAAGGTTCACCTGTTATTTTGAAGGTGTTAAAAATATACATTTGCACAGAATTCTACAGGAGCACGATGATCATAATTTTAAGGTCCAAATTACCCTCCCAGAAAAAAGGAAGGAAGAAAATGGTGATGCCAGGTGAGATGGCAGTGGATGAGCCATCTTCAGATTCTCTGAAAGAGTACAGAGTCACAACGTCATCACGTTGACAAGATGACAACGTCATCATGGACACTTTTCAAGATATCATCTACCAACGGTACACAGCAAGTGCAGCTCTATGTTCAGATTTTGCGTGCATGGATCCAAACTATTTTGCTGAAATACAACAAAATGGGCTCCCAAAATCAGCTCTGGTGAAACTCAGTAAATTATTGATCTTCTATGATGATCACCACATGTGTCCTGTGTGACAGTGTCACAGTGGAGACATTACAGGCAGAACTGACAAACTTGGCAGCACACTGGTGTAAGGTCCACACACTTGGCCCAATGAAGGTTTCCAGTGGTGGATAAAGGTTTCTTGCGTGTTCGGTCTTTTCAGCGCGCAGAGTTATTCAATTTAGATTTAACTCAAATCTGACTCCATTTTATTATCTAATCTGACTCCATTTTAGTATGACCTCGAATTTAGGTTGAAAGGCAAATTGGTTGTTTGTCGGTCTCTAATTATTCTGACATTTGATTATTCTAGTTAACTCTTTACTTATATTTACTCGTTCATTAGGAATCTATGTCGCACAAACTCGCCAGTTTGACCCTTAGCCAGAGGTTTATGACTAATCTGTTTAGCCCCCACAGTTACCCATGTAATGCTCCAAGCATTAGTCAGCGGTTCTGCTAGACCCTTTGTCTAGCCCCCGATAGTTAGTATAACTACGTACAACTTAGTTAATGCTGAAACAATATGCATGGTTAACGTAACTGAGTACAACTTAAACTAAGGTCAAGCGGTTAGTCAGAAACCCATAATCTCACCTGATGCGCCCCATGCTTCATCTAATCTGAGATCTAGTATGCACGTAACTCTGGTCGCAGATTTGCGGAAACATACGCCTTCACTTAATCTACTTGAGGAAATAATTTCATAGTAAATCAAAGTCAAATGTAACAATTTATTATCAGTCAGGTAAATATGTATTATGCCAATTATCTCCATAGCCAATTCAACGATATCAAATCAATACAAGACATCAAATTCTCAAAGACGAATCTAAGAGTAACAAACATACCTGACTTTTAGTAAAATACATAGTACAGAGTTTGTGGAGACACTCCATACTACGGGCTCTCTGACTACAGAATCACCCGACCCATTTGCTGCAATCCTTTAAATACAAAACCAAGATAAAACATCCCCCAAGTGGAGGCATGTACAAACAATTGGAATTTACATTAACCCAGGTCCCAGACCTGGGTGGTTTGCACCTCAATGGGAACAGGAGGTAATTTGCATGGAATGACCCTCTACAGTAATCAAAGTATCTCTTAACTCTTAGGATCTGTATTATCTTTTAATCTACTTTTGTAAGATTAAGACCATTGTACCACTCACCCTGAGACTATTCAAATGAAACCAAACATGACTGTAAATCTTATTTGCATTCATATAGAACATTATACTATTGACCATTCTGAGTGAATCAAGTGGAGGGAGGGGATGAAAAGGAACTGATGCATATGTGAGAGACGTTTTCCCGCATTTTCTCTCAGTGAGATGTGGAAACAGATGTCTGTATGTTAATGCACTGTGTGTGTATTGTCTGTCTCAGAAGATCAAAGTGTCTGAGGTTCTGTAATTCTTACAGTTTTCCTCCCTTTGACCACATGGGTCAATTCCAAATGATTCCCAAGGGGTCACTTGTCAGACACTTGTTGTAGTCCTTGTGATGTTGTATTTGCAGTTGTAGAGGCCTTTAGAAAGGCCTTTGTGTACACCATTCTCAACAGGTGCATGTAGCTTGAATTCAGCAGGTGGATGAACGGGTTCTGTAATTCTTACACTGGGAAAGGCTGAAGAGGTAAACTTTAAGAGCTAAAGTGTACAGACAGTCGTCACTTCTCTAGTCTATCGTTATGGGTGACCCATGTCCTGGGCATTCTGAAGAGGGGCGCATAACTCTTGTCGAGGGGGAAGCCCCTCTACGGAGACTGGCACCTCCACCCACAAGTAGTATTTCTGCTTTGGAAGACATTCGCCCAGGCAGCCATCAATCTCTTTGCGTCATGCGAAAACACAAACTGGCCTATGTACTTCTCACAATGGGACGAGGATGCCCCTCTCAGCGTGGTGCCAGGCCCAATGTGCTGCTCTACACATTTCCTTCCCTGTGCCTGATAACGCCTACCCTGGCCAGAATGAGAGAATGGAGCCTGATTCTAATTTTGATAGCACCCAGGTGGCCCAAAGCACCATAGCTGGCAGAGATCACTCCTCTATAAGGGGGAAATATTCTACCCTCACCCAGACAGGGTGGCCTCTGGGCTTGGCCTTTGAGAAGGCAAACTTAAACACATTGGGGTTCAGAGCATCAGAGGCTGAATGCTTTATGTCTTGTGTGTGCCCCGTGGGTTTACATCAACAGGACCAGCACTTTCAGAGAGAGTGACCAGCTGTTCATTCAAAATCAGGTTCCGTTCTCTCACCCAGACCAGGGTAGGCGTTATCAGGCTAAGAGGAGGAAATGTGTAGGTCAGCAGTGAGCCATGGATGGGCATCCTCGTCCAAGAATGCAGCAAAAAGCTACAACTTCCAGAAGCTTTATAGCCTCAGAGCACACTCTACTATGGGCATGGCTGCCTCTTGGGCTCTGTTTAAGGGGTTATCCTTGCAGGATGTCTGTGCCAGTGCAATCTGGGCCTCTCCCCATAAATTTTGTCAGATACTACCAGCTTGATGTTACCCAGATCCCAGTAGCTCATTCTGTTAGGGGGGTGGGTTCTTCGTAGCCTTGTGCTCTTAGCCACTTTACTTCTCTTTAAAGGGTGAGGACCATGCCTAATCTCTGTCTGGGAAACCGCCTGTTAATGCTGCTTTTCTTTTTAATTTGTCAGCATCTACATGCTGATTCTTACATAGCTATGCTTGATAGCTCACTTAATAGTGAATTTCTGAAACCACATTATCTACTTCAGTATTGTTAAACAAGCACCATTTTAACATAAGGAATAGCTTTCTTTCTGATAACACTTAATCCCTGTTCACACCGCCAGCGACTTAATAACTAATGTTATTATAGACTGCACATTCTGGACATACCTTTAGAAAATGAAATCACAAACTATATCACTGGTAAAACTAAGATATCATTCTAATTTGACTAGGAATTAGACATCAAATAAATAAAAGTCGCATTCTGCATTTGGAGAGTGTTGTTATATAAACTACAGCAGTGCTCAGTGCATTAAATCATTAACCAGTGCTAAACTGCTCACTGCATCATACAAGTCACAACACAAACCCTCAATGTATGAATCAAACTCACTTATTTTCCACACAATATTTTTTATATCCATGTATGTGGTTATAGTCAATTCACATAAAGCAGTGAAATCATTCCAGATCTCTGTCTCTGTCCTGTTCTGCCTCTGTCCTGTGAGAGGCACTGATAGAGTCTTCACTCCTATGCGCTCAATGCACGTCACAATTCCGGATTGGCTTATACCGGCTGACAAACTTCCTGTTACACTGACCGCAAAATTCTAGCTCACTTGACCGACAGACAGACCGATAACCGGCAAACATGGCTCTCATTTACACTCGCTGTCTTCAAGACCTACCTCGTCTTACTATCAATGATGTGGACCGACTTGCCAAGAAGTCATGCCCCACTCCCTCCAGCAAACGGGAAAAGGGATTCAAGATGTATATCGCCAGCTACATCGATAATTACGAGGGTAAGTCGTTACGTTGAAATGTTATTGTAGCAGCTAACGTTAGTGTTAATGTTAACTGAATGATTAGATGGCTAATGTTAAAGTTAGCTGTTTTGTTCGACTATGACTGACAGACTTGTCAGCTAACTTTCGATTTTGAGTTTGTGTGAGTTTTCTTTTATAGAGATACTGTCAAGATACTGTGTAAAAATTTAACATTACAGTCTCGAATTGAGTGTTCGTCATCCTTCCTCACAGTGTCAATGAAAGACAAGGTGACAGGAGAGGTCAGCGTAAGGGCAGTCTGTCATAGATCCATGAAGAAAAGTGAAAAGGCACACGAATTGAGAGTAGGGTTATTGTTAGGGCAATGGTTAGGCAAGCTGATAAATTGCCTGTCAGCTTAATAAAAGTAACATTATCCAAGCAAAATAGGCCTGTATCATATTGTTAAAAATTAATACATTTTCATATTTTGTCTGTGAGCCTCAGAATACAGCATTATTTTTCTTGTTAATGCTTTATCTGTCAAGCAATATCTCATCTAAGCTTCTATTTCTCCCTAGATGGTGTTAAAGCACTCAAAACCTGTTGTTTTGGTGAGCAGCCATTGTTCCTGTGTGGCGGGCTGTGCCTTATGCAATCATTTGGTTGCACTTCTTTATCAGACTGCCCATTATTCGCAGCTAAACATTCCTGCTGTTCCCCCGGTGCACAGCTGCACAGACACCGAGCAGATCTGGCATAAACCAAGGACACTGGTAAGTCATGTAACATGTGAACTGTACTATTACTGTGCATATTGTAGCTATTGTGATGCCATGTTGAATGTGTCTCTGATGTTAGGGTGTTAGGCCAGGCACAGTTGGAGAAATGGAGTTTTGAAAACCCAGAAATTCAACAACAGACTGTGTAAGGTGAGATTATCTTTACCTAGTATCTCGGAGTGGTTTTTACATGTAACCCATTTTATGTATGTTGTGGCAGAAGTTTGGTGTAGTGATTTTTACTTTAATACAATTTTTTTTTACTGGTAATATTTTTCAGAAGTTCTCTCTACAAGGCGCTGGATGGGGAACTGCCGGATCTTGGTGTACAAAGACTTTCCCCCTTCAGGGGGCGTGCTGTCATTTCAGCATAAACCACTAGCAATGAGGGAAGTCATCAACATCCCATCTGCCCTTGCCTTACCCTCCCCCTTCCCATCCACAGCTACAGGCTCGAACCACCATCCTGTGCCTACAGGTGTATCTCAATAAGTCACCTTTATTTATATAGCGCTTTTAACAATACAGATTGTGTCAAAGCAACTGAACAGCATTAATTAGGAAAATAGTGTCAATAATGCAAAGTGACAATAGTAAACACTCATTTTTCAGTTAAAGACAGTTCATCATTGAATTCAGTGATGTCAACATCCAGCTCAGTTTAAATAATATCTTTGCAAT
>NW_015505219.1:253615-271088 GCF_001515645.1 Sinocyclocheilus grahami | reverse complement strand
TCGTTTGAGAAAGATGAGAGTGACATCTACTCGCTTCCACGAGGTATGCCATGTTCGTGAACATACATCTGCAGAGAATCTGGCTGAGAGAATTCTCAAGGGGACTGGTCAGACCACGAACATGAGGAGAGGTATTGATATGGAGCCACTCGCTGTTAAAGAGTATTGCACTCTTAAAAACGTGAACTGTGCACCCTGCGGGTTCATTGTACATCCTGATGCTCCATGGCTAGGTAGCTCTCCTGATGGAGTCATCTTTGATCCCTCTGGGAACCCACCATTTGGTCTCCTTGAGGTCAAATGCCCCAATATCCAGAGCTATGTGGACTGCCCCTATCTAAAAATGTCCGGTGGTGCTTTGAAACTCAGGAGGCAGCACAAGTACTACTGGCAAGTTCAAGGTCAGATGCTCTTGACAGGGCTAGAGTGGTGTGATTTTGTTGTTTGTGCTCAGGAAGACATGTTAGTCAAGCGAATTTATAAAGATCTTTATGTACTGCACAACATTAGAGAGAGCAGATAATTTTTTCTTTTACCACTACATACAGACGTGTTTGCAGTAAGTCACTCCAATGGCCTTGGGCATAGTATCTTTCAATAAGTTTAATCAGTTTCAATCAGTTCAGTGAGTTCAGGTGTTATTGTTAATTTTTACAAATCTATACAATAACTGAACTGATCTATTGTTAATTTTTGCGAGTCTATACAGTATTCAAACTGATCTGTTGTTCATGTTTGCAAGTCTATACAATATCCGAACTGATCTACTGTTCATGTTAGCAAGTCTATACAAAATGGAAATCGTTACTTAGTATACAGTACACATACTGTTATTGTTTTGCTGTTACACTGTATACTGCTGTTGTTCACAGATATTTTTATACTGTTACATAACTGTCAATGTAGACTAGCATACAATAGTACAGCTTTTCCCAAAGTGCACATGGACAATCAAGTTACTGTTGATGGGCTCTGAAAGGGATTTTGTGTACATATTTATTTATTTGCTTGCTTTAATAAGTGCGAAGGAATGTTGTATGTAACTATCATAATAAATGTAATTCGTGAATATAACTTATGACTCAACATTCAAATAAATAGAAAAGACACTTGAAAATACTGTTTCTTAGTCTTGTATTTCACCATAGTTGTAAATAAAGATTTGAGCAGGTGGCAGAAGATTGATAGAATTAGAACTGTGTTGCAATTGTAGGTTTAAGTATGGCTGCTCTAACAAAGGAAGGAGGTCAAAAGTTGGATTGTAAAATTATTTTTTTAATGAACCAACTGGTCAAGAAGAATGTTAATTATCAGGTATCAGTAATGAAAGAATGTTGGTACGAACTATATGTGGTAAGTCAAAAGGCAAGCAAAAAAAAACATCAGACCATCATAGTAAGAAAATTAGACAGTTTGCAGAAAATATTTACAATATTTCAAACCATGCCTTGACAAGTGGTCCATTCTGATAGTTAACATAATTATATGTGGCAAGTCAAAAAACATCCCAGATGAGACAAAAGCAACAAGCAAAAAAATCTATTAGGCAATCATAGTAAGAAAATTTGACAGTTTCCAGACCATATTTACAACAGTATATTTACAACATTTCAATGTGCCAAATGAAGACTTTAAAAGACTTAGTACACAGACAAGAATGACACTGTGTAGACTCACTGGGCCCATGCCTTGACAAGTGGTCCATTCTGTTAATGAGAAGACATGACACTGCAAACAGTTGATTAATGCTACCAGCAATGGACAAGGGGATGACTGCATCAAACAACTTATGTTCCTTCACCCGCCAGATCAGGCGTTCAACATGTACCCTGAGCCTGGCCACAGACTGAGTGTGTCTCAGCTCTCCGGCAGACATTTGTGTGCCCTTGGTCACAAAAGCAGGCCTGTGGATTGTGCATGGTACCAGGTTATCAATTAAGAAGCCCTTGTCCACCATTATGGCCATATCAGGGGTAAGGACGTCGATGATCCCGGATTGCTTGAACAGCTCCCGGTCACTGATTGACCCTGCATACAGTCCAGAGACAAAAGTTACTGCACCATGAGGTGCCATTCCTATCAAAGCCTTGAAGGTGCAGTGAGATTTGTAGTTGGAAAATACCTCACTCTGTAATAGCAGAGATGAAGGCATTTGGCAGCGGAGCTCGGTACAGTCCAGGATAACCTGGGTGTCTCGGAAATTCTTAAATTCCTCTGGCAGGTATTCTCGTACTCTCTCTTTCGGCAACCAAATTTGCACGGAACCTAAAAGAAAGTTCACCCAAGTGGTTATGATGCAGCTCACTGTAGTCTGATGGACATGGAAGCAATGAGCCAGGTCTTTCTGCTTGAGGCCCAAAGAAAGGTGCATCATGAAGAGGAAGAATTCATTGATTTTAGGAAGTGCCCGAGTCTTAACATATAGCCCAGTCTCCCTGGTGACTTTGGAGCTGGTGACGCGAATCATCCTGTATGTTGAAGGTTCAATCTGTTCCCAGAAGGCCATCATGTGTTTATAGGTTGCAAATCTGCAAAGAAATTTTTTTTTTCTTTTAAAACATTTAAGGCATAACACATGGTAGAATAATTAGGTAATTACTACAGTCTTAAACTGATTCTCAGATAATGAAACTACACTGACTTTGCACACACCCACCCCTCAACACTCACACACACATCCTGACACATTACACTGATAAACTATATAATTCTGGGATCAAGGTAGGTGGACTGACTGCGACAAAGTATTTGTGATACTTGTTGTGTATAAAGACATTCAGAACATGTTCAATGATGGATGGTAAAACCCTATTCAGAAATATGAGAGGTACGTGAGCGCAGCCCCTATAACGTTACCTTACAGTAGGCCTATGCCAGATAGGTATAGCCAACGTAAGGCTACAGCCTATGTACAGTTACAACTACATCCATAACTCGAAATGGTCATATAAAAAACACTTTACCATTGTGCTAATGGCTTACATAACAAATAATAATCACAAAATGGTTTTACCTTGTGTAAAAGCGAATATCCTCATCAGACCCTGCAAATCTCTGGAGGCCAAAGCGGCTATTCACCATGGCCTGCTCCAGCTGTTTCCGCAGATCTTCTATCTCTCTCTTCAACTCCTCATTTTCACATAGTGACAAGTCCAGAGCTGCAGGCTCCGGAACTGAACAATAATCATGACCGACTGTATGTCCATGATCAATTTCCATTTAGTTTTACTCCATATCTGATTCCGGTAGTGGTGGTTGCTCTCTTCGTTCCCAAACACTTAACCTCGGCGGCTGCATTTGGCGTTCACGGTTCCACTCAAATACTGAAGGGACAGCACCTTTTTTCAGACGCCTCCTACTTGTTCCTTCCACAAAATCATCTGGTTTGAAATGTACACTGCATACCTTTGTGTGTTTTGTGATTTGGAAGTTGATCCTTCTAATGTTTACAATGCATTTTTTCCTGATCTCGTCCTTCACCGGAAATGAATGAAAACTAGCACAGGAGTTGTAGCGTGAAGACACAGAGCACAGCGGGACACTACAGTGCTCCGATGCTGCCTTCATTTGCTTTTAACGTTGGAAAACCGTCTTTTCCATGGTTATGGAGAAGATATAAACTCGATTTAAAACTGTATAAAACTACGACGTTTTCTTTGTTGTTTTAGTGAGGGGGCATGACTCCCACACAGCTGATGGTTTCTCTTAGTTACCATACAAACCGGAAGCGTCCTTGCTGGTATAAAGTATGAGCGGAAATACATCACAATTCTCGTTGCTTAGAGCCCATTGGTTGTCGCTTGTGAAATTCACTGCTCATTTGCATAAAGTTAAACTATTATTAACTTTTGTAGCATGGCTTTGCCTACATTCGGTCGCTCATGTCGCCTGATGTCGCCAACACTCCACTGAAAATGAATGGGATCATGTTGCTTTGTTGCTGTGTGTCATTGGCAGTATGAATGGGGCTTTATAGTTGAAAAGCTTATCTGAATATGATCTCACACTTTTGGCACCCCATGCTGTGCATTTCAGCTGGAAACTGCAGCAAAATATGTAGAGGTAATACTGTTTTACAAAAATGCAGTCACCGCATATACTGTAGCTTTTATGAGATCAGACATCTCCTCAAACACATAGTCCAACCTAAGCACACAACCTGTTAATTTCTCCAGTAGCATTTCACAACAATTTCAAAGGACAAATGTAATGCTTTAACATTTGAATGATGTCAGACTGATATTTCACCACATTATCAGCTTTGTCAAGGTTGTTCTGGGGAAAGTGTGATCTTTTATATGTCAACAGCCAATTTCATAACTTCTTTGATTCAAGAAAAAGCCTAAAGTTTACATGCTAAACATGTAAATCATATAAAATATTATACACTAGTCTCCTGAACACTTTTAAAATAGTTGTTGCCTTTATTGTCACAGTCTTCAGTGGGTGTGCCCAGGATGGCCACCAGATGACACTGTTCTCTGTGAGCACATGGCTTGTGTTGTGTTTGTTTTGTGCCATGTGCTCTCTCCTGTCTATTGTGTTGCCCCTCCCATCTTATTACCTCGTTATTGTTTTAGTTGCTCCACCTGTGTCTCCCTCATTAGCCTCCTCGTTTGGTTTCCCATTTATTCTCCTGGTGTCTGTAATCCTGTGCTAATCCGTTGTTTTTTCATTGTGTGTGTTATGTCTGCATGTGGTGCAGTTTCGAGCCTGCCTGTCTGTTTTTGTTTCATTTTATTATTAAAGAAGGAACCATTCCTCCTGCACTTGAGTCCTCGCTTCCTCTATCCTCACGCACCGTGACAGAATGGATCAGCCAACATGAGGACTCAGCGGAGAAATGGCTCACTCCATCTACCGGTCTCCACTCTCTCCAGCCCCCTCTACCAGCGCATGCTCCAGCTGGAGACCTTGTGCTCCCTCCGTCAACGAGGGACTGAGCTGAGGAAGTTTGCCATGGAGTTCAGGAATGTGGCAGAGGGGCTGGGCTACAATGACTCTGTGCTTAAGGACTTATTCAATTATGCCCTTGATGAGCCCATTAGCCCCTGGAGCATGGCGGGATCCAAGCATTTATCCTTTGAGAGGTTTGTGGAGTTCGTGGCACGTTCCTCAGCTAAGGGGGCTGCAGTGCCTCCCGTGAAGGCCGGCAAGGCTGTAGCGCCCCCGAAGGAGGCCAACGAAGCTGCCGCACCCCCAGTGGTGGCCGAAGAGGTTGCCGTGCCCCCAGAGGCGGCCGACAGAGCTGCAGCACCCCCGGTGGTGGCCAAGGAGGCTGCAGTGCCCCCGGAGGCGGCCGACGAAGCAGCAGTGCCACCCTCTCGGAAACGGAGGAGGAGGAGGAGGAAGAATGGGTCCGCCTCGCCACCCCTAGAGGCAGCCTATGAGGCTGCAGCGCTTCCAGTGGCAGCCTATGAGGCTGCAGCGCCCCCGAAGGCGGCCGACGAAGCTGCAGCGCCCCCGGTGGTGGCCGAAGAGTCTGCAGCGCCCCCAGAGGCGGCTGATGAAGCTGCAGTGCCCCCGGTGGTGGCAAGAGAGGCTGCAGTGCCCCCGGAGGCGGCAGACGAAGCTGCAGTGCCACCGTCGCGGAAACGGAGGAGGAAGAAGGCTTCTTCCGTCCTTCAAGGCCGGGAGGCCTTCCTAGAGCCCGGTGCCCTGCCGGCGCCGCCCAAGCTCCCTGCCCTGCCGTCTCCGCCCAAGCTCCCTCCCTGCCCTGCCGGCTCCGCCCAAGCTCAAGCTCCCTGCCCTGCCGGCTCTGCCCAAGCTCAAGCTCCCTGCCCTGCCGGCTCCGCCCAAGCTCAAGCTTCATGCCCTGCCGGCTCCGCCCAAGCTCTGCTCTCTGCCTGCTCCACCACAGCTGCTTGCCCTGCTGGCTCCCTCCTTGATCCAGGCTCCGCTCTGGCTGCCGGCCAAGCTGCCGGCCCCGCCCTGGCTTCCTGCCCTGCTGGCCCTGCCCTGGCCTCCTGCCCTGCCCTGGCCTCTTCCACTACACGGGCCTGGCCCACCATCCCTCCCCCTGATCCACCTCCGTTCCGTCTCCCTCCAGGATTTCTTTGGATGGAGCGTCTGGAATCCGCTCCTTAAGGGGGGGGGGGTTCTGTCACAGTCTTTAGTGGGGGTGCCCAGGATGGCCACCAGATGACACTGTTCTCTGTGAGCACATGGCTTGTGTTGTTTGTTTTGTGCCATGTGCTCTCTCCAGTCTATTGTGTTGCCCCACCCATCTTGTTACCTCGTTATTGTTTTAGTTGCTCCACCTGTGTCTCCCTCATTAGCCTCCTCGTTTGGTTTCCCATTTATTCTCCTGGTGTCTGTAATCCTGTGCTGATCCGTTGTTTTTTCATTGTGTGTGTTATGTCTGCATGTAGTGCAGTTTCGAGCCTGCCTGTCTGTTTTTCTCCTTCGGGGTGGTTTGAGTTTGTTTTTGTTTCATTTTATTATTAAAGTAGGAACCATTCTTCCTGCACTTGAGTCCTCGCTTCCTCTATCCTCACGCACCGTGACAGTTATAAATAAGCCAATGTATTTCCTGATGTACTGTGTGAAAAATGTGTGCGGAGAATGACATGCAATTGATTGCCTGTGGATTATAAAGCTATACACTTTAGCTATACACTATAGCAAGGCAAGTTAGTAAGATGATAGAAATAATTTCCTCATAGAGTTCATCCTGTCAACAAGAAGTATATTGAGAGAAGACAAAAAAAAAAAAGACAAAACGTAACTGGTTTAACCTGATGAATCAGAGTGCAGATGTACTTTACAGAGCATGCCAGAGCTGCGACACATTTCAAGGTGAGTGCATTGCCATTTTGTCTTAACATTTGCTTTGAATTATGTACAGTAAATATTGTACATGTAAGTTAATGTTTTACAAAGGCATTTTATAGATGATAACATTAAAATGTGGGAGAACCCTAGGAACTTGTGTTTTATTAACTAACTACAGGGTTATAGGTTTGTTAGAGTTGTTTTATCTGTTACTCTGCATGAGAAATAAATCACATGACATTTCATAACAAGTAAAAATCAAATGAGAAGTAACATTGTGTTTGTGCGTATATCCGTACAAGTTTTTTCAATTTTTTTTGCTTTAAACAGAAAGTAAACAGTTTTGTATTGTCTAAACTACAGAACTATGATTGGAATGCCTGGAAAACTTTCAACACTTTGCAGATAAAGATAAAAGAATGACTGTAGTTTCTGGCAAAACCACGGCAGATTAAAAGAGAGAAAGAAAGAAAGAAAGAATTGGTTAATGCCTTTTGTTGTGTGTGTTTGTGCGTACATCCGTACAAGTTTTTTCAATTTTTTTTGCTTTAAACAGAAAGTAAACAGTTTTGTATTGTCTAAACTACAGAACTATGATTGGAATGCCTGGAAAACTTTCAACACTTTGCAGATAAAGATAAAAGAATGACTGTAGTTTCTGGCAAAACCACGGCAGATTAAAAGAGAGAAAGAAATAAAGAATTGGTTAATGCCTTTTGTTGTGTAACTAGTGTTTCTTGTAATTTTCTGGCTTCTTTTCAAAACCGTCTGAGAGGAATTCGAGACAAGATGGAATTTGTACATCTCTATCATTTTATACTGTAGGCTTTTATATAGCAAAAACAGCTGTAAATAAGGGTGCTTTGCCTTACGAAGAAGATGTTTATTCGAGTGTGCTATTAGTATACTTCTTTTAAACTAAAAATAGGAAAGTATACTTTAAGTCTAATTTGATGTACTTCTCAGACATTGGCTTTATGTACTTCTCAGAAATATACTTAAAATTACATTTAAGTATACTTGACTTATACTAAATAAATAAATATATTTGAGCTATACTTGTGCTCTGAGAATCCGTGTTTTCATTGTTATACTGTAAGAAACCGAAACAACACATGCTTCCACATGTATTCTAACATGATCATCAGACATAAAACAGCATCAAAACTGTGCAACGTTTGTCACAGTGTTTGTTGTGGTGACCTGGACTGGTCACTTGAGGGCGCTCTTCTGTTTTCGTTGTTTGTGTTAAACTCCATTTCCCATAGTCCCCTGCTCACTAATCCTGGTTTAATCGGTAACACCTGTTCATCATTAACCCAGCTATATATATCATGCCTTCTCTGTCTGTCATTTGCGTCTGGATTGTATTGTCTTCTTAGTTGGTGTTGTCGGTGTCAGGTTTTGGATTACCTTTTGCAACGTTTTGTTCTGTTTTGTCCTGTTATTATTTTCAATAAACTGCACATGGAACTTACCTTGTTTCCTCCTGGCATTCCGTGACAACGTTATGGAATAAAATGTCGAGCAATGAAGAGGTAATAATGACTGTCAAGCTTTGGGGTGTTGATCGACTCATCTACGTTTTGATTATCATTCTGAATCCAATTCATAGTCATTTTTCAGCTTTTTGTTCAAAATCTTATTTCTTTATTCTTTTAATTTTTTATTTATTAAACGTACCCACATTCAAGTGTTTAAAAAAAGAATGCATGAAGCTAGAATAACATTTTTTGTTTACAAGCAGATACCCTGTTCTTTCTTTTGATGTTTTGTATGTTCAGATATTCATATAACAAAATATATACAAATTAATACCTAAATAGGGACGTAGTAGTATACTTAAAGTATGATGTAAAGTTCACTTAAGGAAAACTTACGAGTATACTTGCAGTATAAAACTACTAAACTAGTAGTTTACTGAGACTATACTTCAAAGTGTACTAAAATGCTGCAAGTATTTAATTAGTAAACTATCAGTATACCTATAAGTTCACTTCTAGTATAGTTGCAGTACAAACTAAAAACATAGACTTAAAAGTATATGTTCATATACTAGAAAGTGGGCCAATTTAGTCCCAAGGAGTATTGAAATAGTACGCTACTAGTACACTGATATTTGTATACTTACTACATAAAGTATACTTAAAAATATACTTGAACTTTACTTAAGTATTCTTAATAAAATAAACTTGAAGTATACAAATTTTTGGTAAGGGTTCACACCTGGCTTGTTGTTTCGGAACCTGGCGCATTTCCCCTTTAGCTCGGTTCGTTTGGGCATATGTGAACACGGCAATCGTGCTCGGATCCGCGCCAAAACAATCAGTCTGAGATCGCCTGAACGAGGTTGTCTCGACTCGATTGAAAACTCTGAAGTTACTTTGAACTCTGGAGCGGTTCGGTTGTAGTGAGAAAGCAATCCGATCTAATGGACCAGTGAACCAGGCTATATCACAATGTATAATGGGTAATTACGTAAGTTCCGTGAAAAGCATTAGCTTTGTTGTTTTGCTAATACTTCAAAATAAACCATGTGAATGTCTGTGGGTGATCACGTCTTCGCCATTCAAAATCAAAGCGCACTTTTTCATTTTATAATGCCCTCTTATTGCTCTTCTTCCTAGTATGTGCATTTTAAAAATGTTTTCCCGATGAATCCTCGACTCCTGCTCAAAGTGACAAGTTAATATAACAACATCTACAAAAAAAACAATAAGCTTTTCATCTGTTTCATCTGAAGCTGTTGTCGTTCCATCCTGACAGATGACAGCCGTGACAGCTAAGTGGAATCCCGGAAAATAAACCGTGAAACTTTAACCAATGAGAGAACAGTTTACTCACACGTGACTTGTATTAACAAATTTGGTCCATTTAGAAACTTTGCCGTGTGAAAGTGAACCGCACCAAGAATAAAAAGCAACATTGTAATAATTTTAATCCCTGTTTCGGAACAAAGCAATCAATCTACAGGTGTGAAAGCAATCTAAATCAACTACAATGAATGTTTTTGAATTTTTTCCTACGTGCCACCGAATGGCTATCACAGTGTAGCCTTGACTTTTTTAAGATTATATTTTTGGCTTTTATAGCGGACAGTGGAGAGATGACGGGAAATGATTGGGGAGAAGATTGGGCATGGGATCAGGAAAGAACCTCATAAGGTAAGATACAAACTCTGGTCACCTGCTAAACATCAGCACAAGATGTCATGAGCGCAAAGCCCACTAGGCTATGGCTCTGGCATGTAGCCCAAGCTTAAAATGTTAAGATGGAAAACACAGGGTGCCATTATTAGGAAATGATCAGAACTCAATTTCCTTTATCTTTTTTTTTTCCTTAGATGTAATCTTGAAAATAATTATTACAATACTGATCATAATCAGTGCAGTAACATACACAGTCAGGACTGCATCCAAAATGAATCTCTATGAGAAGAAAGAAGAGGGAGGTGCTCTTAGCTGTGTCTGTATGAAGAGCAACTGTTCAATTAAACAACCTGTTGGATTTCACGATAAATCACAATTCAGAAATCCAAGGTAGGTTATTGGGGAGTTGTTTTTGTTATGGCTTTTTGTATGCATACTGTATAACAATTGACTACTCTTTTTCCTGGGGTTCTGCAGTGAGGTAAGGGAAGATCTAATTTATTACCAGTCCAGATGTGGAGTTTGTGAGCAGGTTCTGATAGATGCAGTCTCTGGCGATGGTTTAAGAAGACACTGTATCAGCTGCAACTCGGACCAGACCAGACCGTGTCCTGTCATGGAACCAGCCTTGATTGAAGAAACTGGAGATTTGCAGCAGCATTCTCAACAACCAGGTGATGATGTTTTTCAGAAAGTCAAAGATCAATACAAAACCATAATGAAAAACAAGTATGAGAGCTTATCTGAGGGAATCAAACTACAAGATGATCAAACCCTACTGAACAGTATTTATACACAACTCTACATCTTAGAGGGAGAGAGTGAAAGAGTGAATGAAGAACATGAGGTTTTACAAATGGAGAATAAATCCAGAACTCAACACTCACAAGACACTCCAATCTACTGCAATGACATCTTTAAAGCCTCAGCTGAAGCAGGATGTGAGGAGAAAGAGCAGATCAAGACTGTTCTTACTAAAGGCATCGCTGGAATCGGAAAAACCGTCTCTGTGCAGAAGTTCATTCTGGAGTGGACCGAGGGAAAAGCCAATCAGGAGGAGCTCCTGGAAGAAGATATGAGTGCAGAAATCCCTCAAACTCTGACTGAAATGTACATCCACTTCCTGCTGATTCAGATCAACATGAGGAACCAGAAGTATGAAGAGAGATATCCAGAGAAACTCCTGCAGTCCAACATAGAAGTGATTGTGAAACTTGCTGAAGTGGCTTTCAAACAGCTGATGAAGGGCAATGTGATGTTCTACGAGGAGGACCTGATTGAGAGCGGCATAGACCTCACTGATGCCTCAGTGTATTCTGGGATTTGCACTGAGATCTTTAAGGAGGAATCTGTGATTCATCAGAGGAAAGTCTACAGCTTCATTCATCTCAGCTTTCAAGAGTTTCTTGCTGCTTTTTATGCAGTTTACTGCTATTTATGTAGAACTACTGAATCACTTTTTGATTCACTACATAATTTTCATACACGTGTATTCAGTAAAGTACAAGAAAGTGAAAATGGACAGCTTGATCTGTTCCTGCGATTTCTGCTGGGCATCTCACTGGAGTCCAATCAGAGACTCTTACAGGATCTACTGACACACACAGAGAACAGCTCAGAGAGCATCGAGAAAACATCACTGTATATTAAAAACACAATTAAGAAGAACAAACATCTGTCCACTGAAAGATCCATCAATCTGTTCCTCTGTCTGCTGGAAGTGAAAGATCAGACTCTGTCCAGAGAGATTCAGGAATTTGTGAAATCAGACAAACACTCAGAGAAGAAACTCTCTCCTGCTCACTGCTCAACAATTGCCTACATGCTTCAGATGTCAGAGAAGCCGCTGGATGAGCTGGACCTCAAGAAATACAACACATCAGATGAGGCTAGAAGAAGACTGATACCAGCTGTGATCAGCTTGATCTGTTCCTGCGATTTCTGCTGGGCATCTCACTGGAGTCCAATCAGAGACTCTTACAGGATCTACTGACACACACAGAGAACAGCTCAGAGAGCATCGAGAAAACATCACTGTATATTAAAAACACAATTAAGAAGAACAAACATCTGTCCACTGAAAGATCCATCAATCTGTTCCTCTGTCTGCTGGAAGTGAAAGATCAGACTCTGTCCAGAGAGATTCAGGAATTTGTGAAATCAGACAAACACTCAGAGAAGAAACTCTCTCCCGCTCACTGCTCAACAATCTCCTACATGCTTCAGATGTCGGAGGAGCCGCTGGATGAGCTGGACCTCAAGAAATACAACACATCAGATGAGGCTAGAAGAAGACTGATACCAGCTGTGATGAACTGCAGAAAAGCTTTGTGAGTTAAGTTCATATATTAAAATAAATATAGAGTACAAAAAAAAAAATATATATATATATATATATATATATATAGCTGCAGCAATGCTAAACACAATGCAGCGAAGGCACAGTGCTAAGACTTGCAGGGTTTGAACACCTACATTTTGGTGTCGTGTTCCAGGGCCAAGTTTCCAAAGACCCCTTAAGTTAATAAAATATTTTGTTATAATTTTAACTTATCAGCACTACCGGTTTTCTTATTTTGAGGGGTCTCTTGAAAACTTATAGAGCCTTATGCAATGTGCCACACAACTGACAAATCTGTAAGATCCCAACAAGACATTCCATGCTGGAAGTACAATATGATTCAATACCAAAAGGTGTGAACAGATTGACAGCATTTTAAAATCAGGTCTTGTGGGAATTGAGTGCGCTAATGGTTGTCACACTCCACTGAGCATATCACGGCCTGGTTGACCCAAGTTTCTGTCCGGCTCACCACAAAAACTTCCCAGCACTCCCTATGGCCAGTTTGCCCCTGGCTCCACCTACTTTAAAGTTGATATCTGATTGAGTTCAAGTCTTTTAGCCATCTAATATAAATCAACATGCACACCAGCATTAGCTGGCAAATTACTTTATCTGTATGACAGCTCATGTGGAGACCACATGTCATGTGATGTCTTTTTTTTTTGTTAAAGTCTACAAAAGGCATCAAATCTACTTAAATACTTAAAGGGGTCATATGATGCGATTTAAATTTCTCCTTTCTCTTTGGAGTGTTACAAGCTCTTGGTGCACAAAGAAGATCTGTAAAGTTGCAAAGACTAAAGTCTCAAATCCAAAGAGATATTCTTTGTAAAAGTTAAGAGTCAGCCACACCTACCTAAAACGGCTCGTTCTAACACGCCCCCACATATCTACATCACTATGTGGGAAGATTTTCATAACGCAGCCCAAATGTTACATGCATCTCAAAAGTTATTGATTTTATTAAGTCATATTTTGTATTGATGATTGTACTAGAGCAGTGGTACCCAACCCTGTTTTTAAGTCTTTTTAATTCAACACACCTAATTTGACTTAACAGCTTATTAGCAGAACTCTCTAAAACCGGAAGTGGCTCTGCCAGATTAGAAAGACATTAAACACATGTACTGTTAATGTGCCACCAAGCTCAGGTTCATAAACTGTGGTTCCCA
The DNA here is from genome assembly GCF_001515645.1 of Sinocyclocheilus grahami. Classification (NCBI taxonomy): domain Eukaryota; kingdom Metazoa; phylum Chordata; class Actinopteri; order Cypriniformes; family Cyprinidae; genus Sinocyclocheilus; species Sinocyclocheilus grahami. Next base: position 257,649 of record NW_015505219.1, on the reverse strand, counting down.
ACCCTGGTCCTGGAGGCACCCCAACACTGCACGTTTTGCCTGTCTCATTTCTCTGACGCACCAATTTCAGGTCTTGAAGTCTCTACTAATGAGCTGATGACCAGTATCAGGTGTGTTTGATTAAGGAGACATGCAAGACGTGCAGTGTTGGGGTGCCTCTAGGACCAGGGTTGGGAACCACTGCTGTAGAGCAGGGGTGGCGAACATCGGTCCTGGAGAGCCGCAGCCCTGCAGGGTTTTGCTTCAACCCTAATCAAACATACCTGAACAAGCTAATCAAGGTCTGAACTAGGGATGGGCATGATTAATCGACGATCGATAATTGATCGTTAAGAATTTCATCGATCACGTTAATTTGTTATCGATTAATCTAATGCATTTTTTTTAATCTAATGCAGGTTGCGTAGTGTGAGTCTTGACGCAATTAAATGAATTTCCCTGTGTGGCAGCAATTAAGCATTTTACCACCAGGGTGCAATATTTGACACCATACTCGGTTATCTGTGATTTTCCGTTTTGATTTCAAAAGAATAATCATGAAGAGGTCATGGCGAAGTGTGGCGTGGGACCATTTTGATTTAAAAAGCGAAATAGTTCACTGCAAACATTGCGATGCCGTGTATAAGTACAACACGGCCACGACTCAAATAATGTACCACTTAAACAAAGTGCATCCGTCCCTGGTTAATGTCGGTGGCGGTGCAATGCCCATCCCTAGTCTGAACGGTTACTAGGAAGCTACAGGCAGGTGAGTTTTAATTAGGGTTGGAGCTGAACTCTGCAGGGCTGCGGCTCTCCAGGACCGGAGTTCGCCACCCCTGTTGTAGAGGATTTGAATTGGAGACCCTAACGTTGGGTGGATTGATTGTGGGACTCTTAGCAATGAGTGCGCACCGCCACCGTGTCTGTGAAATGTATCTGCAGCTTTTGGCCGCTGAGTGGCACTTTAACCACAAACTTCAACAAGTTATCAGGGTGAACATGTCACAGCGCATTTTTGTGAGTAGCAGTCAGCTTTGCCTTGCTGATGAGTTACATTTAAAGGCTGCAGTCAGCAGAAAATCTAAGAAAAACACTAGTTAACGCTGCATGAAAAGAGGTGTATACAGACCAGTATACTCCTGTGTAGACCGCACAATTTCGGACAAATCTGGAAGTATTACTGTCCGGATATCAAGCGTAGCATTAGTTCTGGCAGGTCACGTTAGTCAAGCTCGCATCAGCTGACTCTCAGCTGATCCCCATCAACCTATGGGAATACGACACCTAAGCATTCATATATAAGGTCCCGCAGTAGGATCAGCAGTTTTTGCATTGCTCAATAGCTAATTAAATGGCGAATTCGGCAGGCAAAACCATCTCTGCATTATTGTCATGAACTCCACAAGTTATGTGACTGTCTCACTAACAAGTCAGATGGGAACTTCATCCCCAAGAAGGATATCAAGAGATCGAGCAGCCACTTCACAGCTGCTCTGTTTCACTCTCTCCAATGTCTTCACAAGCTAAGTTCCATTTAATGCTCTCAGGTTATCTGCAACATGCGTGTTTCTAAGGCTATCTGTGTTGCTTGGGCTCATTAAGTTGTTTTCAGTTAAATGCTTGTGCTAGTTCATGCATGTGCGGTACTGCATCTGTTGTCACTGGCAGCACGCTGTCGTTGCAATATGCTGCGCTTAACGGGGGTAATGTCATTTCATGCATTCTGAGTTATTTACACTGTTAATTAAGAGTTGGATTCTTATGTGCGTGCGCGCATTCAGCGACCCAAGCGAGAGCGAGAGCAAGAACGCGCTGCTTAACGCGTTTCTTTCATGGTTTCGGAAGTCTTCGGCAGCGCCGCAGTTACTGCTCGAGTTACTAGCCTGCCTCCAGCTGGAGAGAGTGGCGCTTGCAGTTGGGGGCGGAGTTGGGGCGGGGACGTGGGGTCGGACGCTTTCTGCTCCTGGTGGTGACGCTCTCGCGGTGTGTTTGCATACATTCGCGGATGAGGCGAGTTGAGTGCGGCGTTTGTCAGTGCGACTACCTAAAGGGGGGTAAAATACGCATTTTAGGGGTGAAATATCACATTATTGGGGTCACTTAAAAGTTATTTAATTGGTACATGAAAAACAACCCGTGGCAACGGAGTTAAAGTAGCCCAATTCCATAGGAAAACTGCGGACTTGGCAACACTATTACTGAGGTATTCTTCCATGCAACAGTCATTTGTTGCCATGGCAAGTAGATTTATTTTCAGGGGACATTCAAGTCAAGTCAAGTCAAGTCATATAACTGCAGTAAAAGATTATGACTGCAGTAAAAGATTATGAGATGCATTATTTGAATGCTTGGCCAAAGAGATGTGTCTTTAATCTAGATTTAAACAGAGAGAGTGTGTCTGAACCCCGAACGGTATCAGGAAGGCTATTCCAGAGTTTGGGAGCCAAATGCGAAAAAGCTCTACCTCCTTTAGTGGACTTTGCTATCCTAGGTACTACCAAAAGTCCAGAATTTTGCGACCTTAGGGAGCGTGATGGATTTTCACACTTTTGTGCCATTCTGCTCTCCCCTTTTGGTCATTCATGTTAAATTGGATTGGCTGCTTTGAGGCTAAACCCATCCCCTAACCAGACAGCACACAGACTTTCCTCAAAAGTCATTTAATTGGTAACCTTGTGAATTATGCCACCCAAAACCCTTAAGCAAAATACGGAGCACCTAAAGGGACATTTGCAAAAAAATTAGAACTATTTTAAACTTGGTCTTCAGTACAAAGACATTGTTTCTGTTCTTGCATTCTGACACAGATCTAGCATTACTGAGCAGCATAAGAACAGCTTTTTCCTTCAGGCTTTATTCCACCTGACCTGAACAACACATATAACATCTCATGACTGTACATCTGTACATACTGTAGCATCTCAACTTACCACTTGTAGTACAATTGAAACCATCTTTCACACACTTTTAAATATACTCATCATACATAGAAAATACACTTATCTAGTATTTAAAATATAAGATTTAATATATAATGAATATTTACAAAATGTACTTATAATGTATTGTCCACATATTTTTATAGATTAAATAATTCATTTCAAATGTATTTTGATTATGTTAACATTCCCTTTATATGATATACATTTTAATTATTTAAACTGTACAATCAAGTACTTATTGGAAATGTACTTATAACTACAACATTACTAATATATTTTAAATAAAATCAACTTAATTTAAACTTAGGATATCCATATAAAAGTGTGGTAATTTTTAAACCATTCAAAGAACACTTTTAAGAAATACACTAATAAAAGTCCTCTGCATATTTTTGCGGTAGTATACTTTATTTCAATGAACTAAAACTCTATTTAAATATCAGTGGAATTCAGGATATCTATATAATTCAATATAATTTTAAAGGGAAACACACTTGAATGAATAATTTGCAGAAAAAGCAATGTGAGTCTCTGCTCGCTCTGCCATCAGTAGACGCGTTTCCATTACAGATTTGCGCAAAACTTTGGCAATATTTTATAAATGTCGATAAAAAAGTATTGCGAAATGACGGCGTTTCCATGCGACTAAAACGTAACCTTTTGCTTCTCGCGATAAGTCACGGCAACGCATTTTAGTGGGATTTTTGACGGATTTTGGCTATATTTATTCAAAGGAGGCTTATGCGTGTATCTTCAGAAGCAGCACAGAGAGCCGCTTCAGAAACGTGCGTGGCGCGGCTGGAATAAACCATAGACTGTATAAAAACATAAACACAAGCTTTGACTAGAGTGGCCGCAATCAGTTTCAGTGGCCGTATCAGAGCCACACTGCACCGCAGACGTGTGCAATGTAAATTGTCTTAAGCATTAATAGTAGGGAAAGCCCCTTATACTGGAGCACGGCCACTTATGAAGTGTTTCTTGGAGGTTATAGTACATTGAAGAATGATCATATGACTTTTTACATACGCCATGTGACCTGTAAATGCGAAAAAGCCGTTTCCATTGCAGTTTTGCGAATTATTCCTTTTTCGCATTGCCTGAAAAACC
>NW_015505219.1:211352-250125 GCF_001515645.1 Sinocyclocheilus grahami | reverse complement strand
CGGCCACTTATGAAGTGTTTCTTGGAGGTTATAGTACATTGAAGAATGATCATATGACTTTTTACATACGCCATGTGACCTGTAAATGCGAAAAAGCCGTTTCCATTGCAGTTTTGCGAATTATTCCTTTTTCGCATTGCCTGAAAAACCACCTCATGCAAGTGTAAAAACTTTTTTGCAATATATGGGAGTTTTTGCGAAATTGGCGTGTTTCCATTAAGCGTATTTTCAATTCGCAATTTCTATTTGCGCAATTTGAAGGGTAATGGAAACGTGCCTTGTGATGTAAACAGCCTAGTTTTCATTTACTGAATCATTGGACTCAAAACTTAAAATGATCTGACTGGAAACAGAGGCAAAATCGGGAAAAGGGTTTACAATATAAATTGTGCTTTAGTATCTTTGCATTAATTGCGTAAAATTATTTTAATGTTTAAGGATTTTTGAATTAATGACATTATTTGGACACATTGAGGCATTCATTCTAAAACAGCTCTTTGCCTAAACCTCCTTTGTACATTTGAAACACTCATCAGTCATCAGACACTGTGGATGGCAGTATTTCCACCCCCACAATAAAGTTATTGTAACGTGGGGTTTGGGTTTTGTTTGTGTTTCTTGTTCATTGCTCTCATGTCTTTTATTTTGGAGTTTAGTCATGGTCCTTGCTCTGTCATGTGATTCCCTTGTCTGTGTGTTATGTTCTGATTTGTTCTTTGGTTCATGTGTCATGTTCTCACTGGTTGGTTCTTGTCATATGACCTGGATTGTTTGATATAAATAGCCCTCATGTTGCCATTAGGCTTGTTCGACTTCATGCGGCACTGCAAAGATCGGCTGCCGCCTGTTAAAAGCAATGTATTCTGGTTAGAAAATTTGGTTACACTTTACTTGAAGGGGTGTGCATAAGACTGACATGACACCTTCATAATCATGACATGACACCTACATAATCATGACATGACACATGTCATGAATATGAAGGGTGTTTTATGCATGTTTATGACAACTGTCATTAAGTGTCATTCACTCAGTTATGTAATTTTTAATGCAAAGATGACATTGTTTGAGATGTCTTTGTTATGGGCTATGGTTAGGGGTAAGGGTAGGGGTATGGTTAGGTCAAATAATGTCATATTTGCATTAAAAATTACATAACTGAGTGAATGACACTTAATGACAGTTGTCATAAACATGCATAAAACCTCCTTCATATTCATGACATGTGTCATGTCATGATTATGAAGGTGTCATGTCAGTCTTATGCACACCCCTTCAAGTAAAGTGTTACCAAAAATTCGGATCGGATTCGATTTTCTGCGTTTTTCGCATCCGTAGCAAGCATTTTCAGAGGTGTTTTGACAATTCAGAGCCACCGTAGAAGCGAAAGCCAAAATTGTATGCTGGTTTCAATGCCTGGCGTATACCTTTCCGATGCCACAGTGTGTGTGTGTGTGTGTGTGTCCATACCTTAGACATACTGCCAGTCTCTGTTCAGAAACAATTGGTTCAAGGAAACTGGTGGTCTTCTTTTAAATATGTGGCTCTAGTATTGCTATCAAAGCATCAAAATCCTGTAGTAAACTTTGAATTGCTCGAGATAATCCTGCAGCTCCTTGATGAGGTGGAACTCCTCTCTACGCAATCTCAGCATTAGATGGACCCAATATTTCCTCTTTCTTTTTATCTTTTTAAGGAGAGAGGACAACAAAATCATCCTCACTGCTAGAAGTCTCCATTTTGTATTGTTTTGCACATTTTTTCGCAACCGTGTCCAAGGTTTCTGTGCATGACAAATTTTTAGGATGACGAATACGAAAAAACACATAGGAAAATTTCGGACTCGGTGTGCAAGGACTTTTACTTGCAAGGTGGGCTAAAATGGAATTGGTACTAAAGTCTTAAAGAGCCCTACTCTAAACGCAGATTTGAAATAGACTCACTGTAGCCTGATGCTCTCAAGAACCTTCAAAGTTTGTTTTTAAATAAACTGTACATTATCACCGAGTACATTTTTGCAAAGTATTGAGAAAAAGTGGGGAGGAGGATTAGACTTAGCACTCGAGACCCTCGTTGTCTAGTGAATACAGAGGCACCTTTAAAACTGCCTCAACAGGCAAACACTGGCATATATTTTTAGATCAAAGAAGCCGTTCTCCACCTAATTAAGCTGTCTGCCCTCCATCAGGGGGCTTCCAGATCCACATTTCCCTTTACCAAAAAACACAACTCACACAAGGCATGAAATTCAAACTGTGCCGCTTTGATCTCGGCTTTCGAATTAAGCACAAAAATAAGTGAGACGGGATGATGAAAGCACACTGATATTATCGTAGTTACAGAACAGACGCTATAGCAATGATCAGCAGTGTTTACCGACACACTACGCAAGACAATTAAGGGAAAGGTTTGATTAGACGGGCCGACAAGCTGGCAATTGCCAAAAAGGTTGGGGGAAGCAACTTTATTTCATGTATCTATGTGTGTGTTTGTGTTTTTCACACTGCTGGAGGAGCCATTGGCCCAGCATGCCGTTTCCACCAGGGGTGCAGGGTAATTCAAATACACTCCCCATGACTTAATTCATAACTTCCCCCACCAGTCTTCCATCTGCCCTCAATTAGCTATCGACACGTCTGCTAAACAACATCACAGACTGACGTACATCATTCACCAGCTCCAGCACGGCATCCGGGTACACCTCCAGCTCACCTGCCTGCCAGAGCCACACGACCCCTCTCTATAGGAGGCAGAGGAGGAGCAGACATGCACCTGTGGTTTCACTGGTCTCCAAGGCAACAAGTAGAAGAGAGGGATGGTTGGACGGTTTGGCATGAGTATCTCAGTCTACATGGAGACAATGATGGCGCTTTAAAACCAGCCCAGACCCATGTGCTAATCTTTCCCAACCGTGGTAAATGAGGAAAGCAGCTCTCTGCCACAGACTCTACGCTCAGAGAGCCAGAATACATGATTGCCTATGGTTAAAAGAGAGGGTTTCTACTCATGGCTTATAAAGTATACACACATTTTCACGAATGTTAAAGGGGTCAAATCATGGAAAACTGGATTTTCCACTTTTGGAAACTAAGCTGCAATAATGGCTTCTTCAGAAATCCTCATGGTTCTATTGACACAACCTCATTTAGACATGACACCCTATATATTATATTAATGCTTATTCAGTATTTAGGTCAACCCTAGTATGAAGTACACCTGCACAAAGAGAGTGGTCAAGGTTTGTCTGGTTAGAAGTAATTCCCTCCTGCAACAACCACTGTAAGAAAATGTACCGTAAAAAAATATGGAAGCAACATTTTAGTTTTTTACAGATTTAACTACATTTACATTTAAAAACCGTATTTCATTAACTGATATAAATGTTAATATACCGACCTACTGAAGTATTGAAATCTGTTTTGTACCTTTGTAATACACTGATAACCAACAAAAGCAGGTGGTGATGAGAAAGTCACATGATGAACCAAAGCCCATCACAAGCAGCTTTTAAATACTAAGATATATAGAAGGTGCACCGTGTCATTCACACAAACACCAAACACCATAATGGTATCACACATGAAACTGAAATAATGCAAGAAACATTCATTTAACAACATTAGATGTAACATACAACTCTAATGTACACAACTGATAAGAAAAAAACTAAGAAATAGTTACAAGAAAAAAATTAAATGTGAAATGCAAAGCAGGACATTCTGGGAATGTCAATTTACGTTTTTTCACTGTAACTTATACATTCTTTTTCCACTTTCATAAACTGTATATTACCGTAAAATTACATGTAATGTCCAATACAGTTTTTCACTGTATATAGTAGGGGAATTTACCGTTAACCAATTAAAAGGTTTTTACTGTAGCATTTTTACAGTTACAATCGTTAAAATCGCAGTCTTTATTTTTATTTTTTTTTTTACAGTGCACAACATCTGGACCTGAAAAGCATCTCCATCTACAGTGATTCAAAGGTTGCCACGTATTCTTACAAAATAGAAAACAGCAAATTACTCATTACATGATAGTAGATGTTTTTGCCAAGCTCTCTAAAAGTATGTAATGGACAGTCGCCACTTTAAGGATTTGGGACCGTCTGTGTGCATTCTTTTTGTGCCATCAACCAATCAGCGTTCTTGCAACACAATGTTGCAGCTTTCGGAGTGTTTAGCCACATGGCTTTTACAGCTCACGTGATTGGCTCAAAAAAACCTGGATGAAGAATGACTTTCCATGAGCCTGCTTTGGAGGGTTGTGTGCCAGCTAAACTGAGACGATTGGGAACATTAACAAAATGTTTTCTCCAAGCATCATGGACACCCCTGGGTTAATAATTATAACATTTGCATACAGAATACTTAAAGGTACAGAAACAAAAAACAGGCTGCTTAGTTAAAAGTGTCAGACAGAGGGTAAAAACTGTTATGTAAAATTAGATTTTGGCTTAAGCAACCTTGACTAACATTATAAGTGGACTTCAGGGAGGGAAAAAAGTGTTAAAAAGTGTAAATTATGATTCCTTTAAAACAGACACACACACAGACACAGAGCACTGAAAATTGCATATGTTTAGTACTCAAGCAAAAAATGAAGTGCGGACACATTTGTTATCTTCAACCTGTGGTGTTTGGCTGGATCTTTGACGACTGAGGCTTGTAAGAAAGCTGGGACTGATCTACCTCAGCATTCAGTGTCTAAACATCTGCTATTGAGTAACACACTGTGAATCATTATACTTAGTCTGCTGTTAAACCACTAGTTTGCCCTTCTCCTTCACACACCCTTCTGAAGTGTGTGAGATTTAATACCATTTTTAAACAAATCAAAAGAGGCTATTAATGATTTAAGTATATTGAGAGACCAACATATCTTTTAAGTAAAAAATCTTGACAAAAAAAGAACAAAAAAACATTTGGAAAATGAAACTAAATTAAACACATATACATTCAAATTTAATTCAGTTAATTCCCTACATATCACAACCCATATATATATATCCCAGCCTATGTTGCCTGAATATAACAGTCTATATTAGAAGGGTTGTATGTCAATTTCAGTAGATTAGTTTGGTCTTCTGCCAGAGATTTACTTTATTTTGTACTCGGTGAAATATGATACAACTGGTCAAGCAACCTGAACTTTACCCATCAAAACAGATCACTGTGCTTCATGCCACTTCTCTGAAATGCTCCCACATTTTACCCACACACACATATACAGATCTACTCACACACATAGCAACGCAGCCAATCAGTTTTGCTGTTGCTACAGAAACAGCATGCTTTTCATGTCAACTACAGCTAGGTTGCTATGGGAATACATATACATGGAAAACTCTTTTGGTCGTAGTTAAGAACCAAATGACAGGATGACAGCTAGGACAGGTACAAACACACTCTTACAGGAGCACATATACATAATAATACAAACACACACTGCCAGAGCAGAGCCAGAGCTATTTGTTAATCTTTTCATCTGTTTTGATGTCAATGTACGATTTTAACGTTATTTGTCATATCTAAACAAAAAAAGCATGATTGCATTTTGATTATAGTCACGCATTGATTACAGTTGTACTATAGTTTGATTATAATTATGGACTTGTTTACATATCCACAGCCCACATTCATAAAATCTCTTAGAAACAAACCATAAATAATAAGCCTTTGTTGACTTAGAACTCATCTGTCAAAAATTATATTTGGAATTTGATTTAAGGTTAATACTGCTTTAATAGGTTAGTGACAAGCTGCTCGTTTGTACTGTCCTATTTATTCATTTATTTAAAAATATGCTAAAATGCAATTCATACATTGAGACGTTTAATGTCTGTATAAAAATTTATTTGTTTATTTTATTTTGTCTAATTTTGTTTATTATTGTAAACATTTTTTGTTTGCTGTGGGGGACAATGTGAAAAAATATTAAGTAGTTTGGCATAACCTCTTATTATTACCTCCTAGAGAATACAAAATATTTTAACAATACTGCTTCACTGCTATTAATATTTGAAAAACATTTGTCTGCAAAGTCATGTGATGTGACCTACAAAATTCATGTGGTTCAACCAACATGCAAAAAACAAACAAACATTAAACAGGATATGATATCATAGAAAAGACCCCTGCAGACCCTAACGACTGTGCGAAATATCATATAATTAGACCTTTTTATGACAGGTTTGGCTGTAAAAATGTCATGTGCTAATGATATTTATGAATTAATTAATTAATCTGTTTTGATTCATAATTTAATAATTAAATTTACATATTAAAAATATATTTAAAAACTTGGAAATAATTATTTAGATTATGTGTTCAACGTGTAAGGAAAATGCTATTAGCATAGTACAACTTGACATTTTTCAAAAAAATTTAATTGAAAAAGTTACTAAAACTGGTATAAAAATTTGTCAAATTCATATGAAAACGTCATGAATATAAATAGTACATTTCGAAGAAGTTGGCAAATGTGTTTTTTTTTTCTTTATTATGAACCCAATTGGCCCAATAATGAAGGTAAAAGCTAAGTTTCCATAACTCCTAGACTGTAGATGGAAAGGAAAAGCATTCAAGAACATGTGAATGCCTCTGGCTGAAGTATTTAAAAGCCATCAGGATGATGAACTATTGATGGAAAATCACTCAGAAAGATGAAAGTGTGCATTCCAATAAAACAAGCGGCTCTGTTACATCTTGATCCTCAGTTAACCTCAGAGAAACACAAGCCCTCACCTGACTGCGATCCTTATCCACCTTCTTGAAGCATTTGTTTAGCGACAGATTATGACGCACTGAATTCTTCCAGCCAGTGGGGGCGCTGGCGAAGTAGGGGAAGTGCTCCAGTATCCAGCCGTAGATGTCTTTGACAGGAAGTTGCTTGGAGGGAGCGTCCTCTATTGCCATGAAGATGAGGCAGCTGAAGGAGTAGGGCGGTTTGCGGCTGGGACCCGTGGACAGATGGTAGGGTGGCTCGCTGGGCTCAGGGGAGGACGATGGCGAGGAGGAGGGCTCGCGGCCACCGTTAGCGTCCTGCAGGGGGCTGACGCTGCGCAGGCCCGAGTGGCCCAGGCTGGTCAGAAGATCCGTGCTCTCGTGCAGCCAGCTGAGGCTGGTCAGCTCCTCGTCCTCAGCCCGGCTGAGGGAGGCAGACAGGGCCAGAGAGAGGTCAGCTGCCTCGGTGTCCTGGTAGAGCTGACTCAGACCCCGCGCAACACTCCCACTGCTGGGGCCCTCGGCCTTCTTCCCTGGGGGCATGACCACTGGACCCATGCAGCCCTCGGCTCCTGCAGAGACACGAGAAAACACAACACTCTGTGAAGTGATTGATGGTTTTTATGGGGAAAAAATGGAAAAGGCTTAATTGGAGCTCTTATATAGTTTGCATCTGTAGACATGCAGTTCACACACAATTGCAATTTTTGTAATAAAAACTGTGATTTAAGATGCCATAAAATAAGTTAAAGGTCTGTTTGTTTTGGTTATGATTCACTCAGTTATGTAATTTTTAATGCAAAGATGACATTGTTTGAGATGTCTTTGTTATGGGCTATGGTTAGGGGTAAGGGTAGGGGTATGGTTAGGTCAAATAATGTCATATTTGCATTAAAAATTACATAACTGAGTGAATGACACTTAATGACAGTTGTCATAAACATGCATAAAACCTCCTTCATATTCATGACATGTGTCATGTCATGATTATGAAGGTGTCATGTCAGTCTTATGCACACCCCTTCACGTAAAGTGTTACCGAAAATTCGAGGCGAGATGAAGCCTCATGAAGCATTGAAGCTTTTCAGCCAAGTGATTCACAAAAGGGTTCATTTCTTGAGGCTTCATTTGCTCACAATTCCACCTGGTGGCCAAAGAGTGTAAAACAAGCAGATACATTACAGATGACCTGATGTGATCTGTGATACACTGTATTTTGTGCCAGTTAAGGCTTAGAAATAATGGTGAAGAAAAAAAATCCAGACTAATCTATTTATATGAATATAATGTGTATTTTCTAGTGGTATATAATGATTGTATAACATAATGTAACATAACTGTGTAATGAACATATTGGCTTGAAATGAATGGGGCCATCATATGTGTGTAAATCAAGTTTTTGCTCATAATAGGCAGGAGGGGCAATATTATTAGTCTAAAACTGGAAAGTGGCTGGTAGGGCTGCACGATAAATCGAATGCAATAAAATATTTTTTTTGTGTAACTTGTCAGTGAACTACGGCTCTGTAGTAAATTCTGCTCCATCTGAAAGCACGTGATGATGATTTCCTGCTGATTACAGAACCGGCATTACTAACAAAATGTGCATGACAATCGCATTTGATTAATCATTGTTAATAAGAATAACAATTGGTCCCTCTGTAAATTCTCTTTGCCACCGTGAAATCTTCTCAGTCCCTTAAAGTGTAGATACAGCCGGCAAGCAAGAAAACACACATTCAAATGTATTCTCAATACTTCAATTTATTCATAGAAATAAAGATATTATATAGGCATATGTCGAGGGGAGTTTCACCCTCTTAACCAATGAGGATATGAATGACATACACATATAGGATCTTTGGCCAAGAACATGTGTTTATATAAAATGGCCACATGTACAGAAAAACATGGACATATTAGGAATAGACTTTTGGCGAAGGATGCTGAACTCGCCTCACAGTTCAGCACGAACCCCTTTACCCTTGTAGTCCTAGCATTCATCTCCTTATTTGGGCATTTGAACCAAGAAAAGCTAATGTATACATGTGCGCATGCATACCTCGAATATGAGTAAGAGACATTAAAACATCATACAAGAGAGAGAGAGAAACAGAGAGAAGAGGGCGAGTGAGAGGGAGAGGAAAAGAAAAAGGAGGGGTAAAAACATCTAGAACCATTCTAAAGACAGAGTGTTTTCTAACAATCATGCAGCCCTAGTGGCTGGGTTTAACAGGGCAGAGGACTGCGCATTTACAAGATTCGAACCGCTTCCTGAACCAGTCAGGCCAAGTGAGGCTTTGGACGTCGTCAATGACGTAATTGCTCTAAAGCGATACAAGCCTCGATACGTGCTTCACTGAAATCTGCCAGGATTTCTCGAAACACACTCCGAAGCCTCGGAACAGAACGTAACATCACTAGAAAATTTGTCCGACTTTGTTCGGCGCTGCAGCCGCCTTACGATCACATGTGCCATCAAAGTACTGCAAGAGCAAAACGAGACCAGCCGCCTAGGTCAGGCGCTGCAGTTGTTCAAAATCGGCTGCGAAAGCCTTGATGACGACACACTTTATTCTCATTGGTTAGATTCTGGGATGACAAGCACAACGTGTGTTGCATGTTTATTCTAACAATTCAATTCCAATAATGCTCACAAATCTGTGTTTTTATAACAGTAAAATAATTTTTAGTGTAGTCGCACTGTTATATTGAGTCACGTTTAAAAAAAAAAAAACCCTGATAAAATACCCCCACTTTATTGGTGTTTATTCATGAATAGATGGCGCTGTATTAAGCAGTATATAAAAAGTGTTTCTGTTGCTCATGAAAACTTTTCTGAAACGTCTGTGTAGGCCTATTTGACAAATATTGCATTTAATTAACTTCATCTGTGATGGGAGTATGCAAACACTGCGAGAGCATCACTACCGGGAGCAGAAAGTGTCCGACTTGACATCTCCGCTTTTAATTCCGCCCCGACTGCAAGCGGATACTCTCGCCAGCCGGTGGCAGGCTAGTGTAGTTCATCGACTCATGGACAAAATGTCGTGGCCTAATGGATAGAGAGTTGGACTTGTTACCCGAAGGTCGCAGGTTTGAGTCTCAGGTCCGGCAGGAATTGTAGGTGGGGGAAGTGAATAACCAGTGCTCTCTCCACCTTCAATACCACAACTGAGGTGAGACCATTGAGCAAAGCACCAAACCCCCCACTGCTCCGGGTGTGTTCACTGCTGTGTGTGTGCACTTGGATGGGTTAAATGCAGAGCACAAATTCTGAGTATGGGACACCATACTTGGCCCCACTTCACTTAACATTACACATTTATATGATGAATAATTTGAGATCAAATGTTATAATGCTTTATTTTTGTTATAATTATTACTACTGATTTATTTCATTATTTTAATCTTTGTTTACAAGTGGAAATGCCACATTTGAATCTTTATTGAGCAATGGTGTCAACTGTCCCTTTGCACCACCTGGTGGTGATTTTGTGAAAGATTTTCACATGTGACTGGGTTGTACACACAGCAGTAATAGGCATTTTGTTGCCTACCTACTGTAAAGCCTGTGAACCACCAAGCTGACTTGTAGACTTTGACCAGTGATGAGCCTTTTTTGGGACTACAGATGCAGAATTTATGTGTTAGTTAGCTGTTAGCTGAAGTTGGCCTTCATCAGTTTGGTGTCTGGGCTTTGAAACAATGAGGGCCAGCGTATCCGTTGTGCTCTGACAGAGCTATGAAACTTGTACATTGTTCCAAACATGCTCATTAATGAGTTTTACATAGTTTTACTGGGCTACAATAATATGTGAGCAGCGTGAATGTACATATTCGTGTTTTTGAGAAAACAAAGTTGTTGTGTTCCAGTGGTAAGTGAAAAACTAAAATTTTAAGTCACTGAAATAAGGCCATAAAACACATACAGAATATTTGTTCACAAGACTTTTGAGAACTGGATGTGGTAGACAGGAGTTTTTGCTACAAAAGGATGTGAAAATTGTCCTATTCACTGAAAACAATATATTGATTTAACTTTTGTAAGACATGATTTGTGTTAGAAAGGCATATGCGATGGAGTGACAATGGCCATGAATATTTAGTGATTCACACCTGAGAGACAAAGGGCCTCCCATAATGGGCTATCAATATAAAAGTGACTGAGGCAGGTAGGAAAGAGGAGAGTAAAATAATTTGGGTTTTGGAATATTTGTATTTTCATTATTATTTGTATTTTATTTACAACACAGTATAATAAAAATATACACAGTGAAGGTTAACACTGAGACTTGAACAGTAACACATCTTTGTGCCAAACATTCATAGACTCTAATATCATAGTGTTAACACTCGTACTACTTTTATATATTGAGGTTTTATATGTTTGTAACAAAGTTCGTAGATCAGGAAGGAGGAGACGGGAACCGGCGAACATTCAAACACAAACACTCTCTCATCCTTCACTGTTGTTACTCCTCCTTTTATCCTTCCGGAGCTCCTCCGTGGGACTCAAGACCGGTGAGTGGCGCAGGTGTTGCTCATTTTCCTTTACTCCACCGGCCTCGCTCCGTTCCCACGGCTCTCGGCCCCGCCCCACTCGTCACATACTCACAGCGCCCCTTTGCAGGCCGGGGTACTCCCGAGACTGCACTCTACTCCCCCTCCCTCTCTGGGGGGAGCCGATCACGGTGGCCGCGGCATAGACAAGGCGAGAGAAAAGGAGACGGAAGGATGAGGAGAGACAGACGAGAGAGGGGACAGAGGAAAAGAAAAAAAAAACTTCTCGGTCTGGTTCCCGGACACACTGTCGCTTGGTCCTCAACCAGCTGAGAGGCTCTCACTCGCGGTGCCATTCGATGGTACTGGACATCTTTGGTGGACGGCCCGACGCTCCTCCGCCTCCTGGCGGATGGCGATGGCTACTCCGGTCGAGGGCAGCCGGCAGCGAGTCCCCCGTTCCCTGCTCCTCCCCAAACATGGAGGACGGCAGCAGGCTCCGGCCTCTTGGTGAACAGCGCCGACTCCTCCACTCCCTCTCGAATGGCAGCCACCCCTCCTCGACCCAGGAGCATGGCAGCGAGGCCTCCATCCCACCACGTCTTCCATTGCTCCAGCACCACCGCCTCAGGCAGCCATTGGCGGTCTCTGCTTCTTCCTGCTGCCCGATCTCCTCAGCACCGCGACTCCCCTCAGCAGCGAGGGCTCTCTGACAGGGTGTCCCTCCTTCCTCCCGGGTTTCGGCACCAATGTAACAAAGTTCATGAATCGGGAAGGAGGCGGGAACCGGCGAACATTCAAACACAAAACTTTAATAAATAAACAAACACAAAACGAAAGTAAAAGCGGCAGCCCTTCACAAACGACTGTCGGATAAAACAACAACATAAAATCCAGGCCTGGTCCTCTCTCGTCCTTCACTGTCATCACTCCTCCTTTTATCCTTCCGGAGCTCCTCCGTGGGACTTGAGACCAGTGAGTGGCGCAGGTGTCGCTCATTATCATTTACTCCAATGAAACAATGAAATGACATATTTCATACATGTAGTCAGGAATTATAGTTTGGGAAAAGTCTAACTAGTAAAATGTGTACACAATAACAACAGATGCAAGTAATCTTAGGCTACTCATCAGAATGATGTCCTCCACTGGATAAATCGGCGCGGCGCATCGCGTTGTGTTCTTCTTCTGAGGTAAATTCTGGGTTATTCTTCTCAGCATGTCTTCTACGAGAAACAGAAAGTAGCCAGGATGAACTCTTCACATTTGTTTACAGGGGTGGTGTGGGCGTTTACATGTCGCGCGTCTCACATGGATCTTTAGAATTTGAAGAGCGTGATCAACTCGTGGGCGTGATCGCATTAGAGATAATGAGTTGAGACAGGAAAAACTGGACATAGCGTTGGTTTCATATGGATTACTTTATCAGAGAATATTTGTTTTGGACGTGACTTCATTTAATTTAAAAAGTAGGCAGACTTCAGTAGACTTAATTTAAAAGTAGGCATTTCAAGCTTTCTATACATATATTTCTTGTGTCTTTGAGGCAAGTATTCGCTGAAATTCAGGCTGTTTTATTTACGTACCTGTGAAGAGAGGTGACAGAGACCGAGGCGGCAGAGAGTGCACCCTGTTTATTTTACAAAAGCACACTCTTTTGTTGTTATAATGACTATACACAAATAAAAGTAGACCCTTTGCAGTTTCAAACGATACCTTATTCTTATCTGTATGATAAAAAATAATAGTATTTTTAGTTAATTTCACAGTCATCAAGAAAATATAAGACAGAATGCACTGGTGCGGGCTTCGACCCCAGA
Source organism: Sinocyclocheilus grahami (assembly GCF_001515645.1). NCBI lineage: Eukaryota > Metazoa > Chordata > Actinopteri > Cypriniformes > Cyprinidae > Sinocyclocheilus > Sinocyclocheilus grahami. The sequence goes on along the minus strand of NW_015505219.1, from coordinate 237,074 downwards.
GGGTTAAAATCCTTTGAGGGAAGACCCACAGGCTCCGTCATAGATCCAAGATAAATAGTAGTGATGATAAAATACAAAAACAGGGGACTCGGGTTGCCATGGCGGATCAGGGGGCTCAGGAGGCCATGGCGGAACAGGGGACTCAGGAGGCCATGGCGGAAAAGGGGACTCGGGTTGCCATGGCGGATCAGGGGGCTCCGGAGGCCCTGGCGGAACAGGGGGCTCAGGTTGCCATGGCGGATCAGGGGGCTCAGGAGGCCATGGCGGAACAGGGGACTCAGGTTGCCATGGTGGAGCCGGGGAATCAGGAGCCCTCCGTGGGCTTAATGGGGAATCAGGAGCCCTCCCTGGGCTTAACGGGAAATCAGGAGCCCTTCCTGGGCTTAACGGGAAATCAGGAGCCCTCCGTGGGCTCTCCTCGGGGACAGGAGCCCTTCCTGGGCTGAACTGGGGATCCAGAGCCCTTCCTGGGCTGAACTGGGGATCCAGAGCCCTCCGTGGGCCACACTCGGGAACAGGAGCACTTACTGGGCTGAACTGGGGATCAGGAGCCCTCCGTGGGCTATACTCGGGAACAGGAGCCCTTTCTGGTCTGAACTGGGGATCAGGGTAGTGCTGACGTGGTGCTGGCACTAGAGGGTGCTCTGGAGGAGCAGGCACAGCAAAGCGCTTCTGAGGAGCTGGCACTGGAGTGAGTCTTGGGACTGGAGCAGACACTGGAGGGAGCTCTGGAAGGCGCTTACGAGGAGCAGGCACTCGGGCTGGAACCGACATTGGGGCCTCATGAACGTATGTCGGGCTTGCCATATTAATGTTCAATGGGCTTGCCATATTATTGTCTGGCGGGCTTGCCACATTAACGTCCGGCGGTCTTGCCTGAGGAACGGCCGTCTTACTTGACTCAGGAACGGCCGGCAGATGGGTCCCGGATCGGGATCAGAAACTCTCCAGACACCGGATGACTCCCTCCTTCCAGCCGAGGTTGGTGGTGTCTGGGAGCTCCGCGGGACGATGGTAGTTTATCCCGATCTGGAACAGATTAACATCGCTCGGTCCTCCATTCGGACGGGGAGAAACGAATGGAAAAACAAAACAAAAACACTATTCAAAAACTGAAAATCAAACACGGGTAAAAGGGGTGCTGCTTACTGTCACTTTTTGGTCTGGGATTCTGTCACGGTCGGTGGTAGTGTGAGGAGCGCGGAACGAGGAACGAGGAGACCAGGAGTAAAAAACAAAGGGATTTATTCTTGTCACAGGGAATCACACGTAGCACGAGGAGAAGACATCAACATACAATTCCAGACAAGGGAGAACAGAACGGGCTAGAATTAAATAGGGTAGGTAACAAGGGGCAGACAGGTGATGGGGATAACTAATAACAAGGAACAGGTGATACTAATAATGTGAAAAGGAACTGGAAGGACCAAATAAGGAAAACAGGAACTCAACAGGAACATACACGTGACAGTAGGAGCTTGGTCTTTAATTATTGAAACAATTTTGTTCCCTCCTAAATTTGTATTTCATTCTCTTTCAGTCTTGCTGACTCTAATCTCACTGGTCAGTGCTGTGAAATTGTAACTTCAGCTCTGCAGTCATCAAATTCCCTGCTGAGAGTGCTGGACTTAAGTAACAATGACCTGCAGGATTCAGGTGTAAAGCTGATCTCTCATGCACTGAAGACTACAAACTGTCACCTGGAGATACTGAGGTGCTTAGAAGTGTTTGAAAACAATAATTTTTGTGGTTTCAAAAGCATACTCAAGGCTGAACACCAATATCAATTCTAAAGCAAGTTACAACATCAGGGTCCAGGCAATAAGAGCTCATAACCAAACCAAAGGGAAAATACTGGTACACAATCCAAAATCAAATTACTTTCTGTTTGTAGATTATCTGGCTGTATGGTGACAGAGGTCGGCTGTTGTTATCTGGCTTCAGCACTGAGATCAACAACATCACACCTGAAAGAGCTAGATCTGAGCTACAATCACCCAGGGGATTCAGGAGTCAAGCTGCTCTCTGAGAGACGCAATGATCCAAATTGCACACTGCAAAAACTCAAGTATGTCAATCATAATTTAATTTAAATGTACAGTTTAAGGACTAGGGTGATCATATTAGCCACATTAATGTTGTAAAACCATAACTATTGGGTTATGATGCATTTTTAATTAATTATTTTCATAGAGTAACTTAAATTGCACATGAAATTTACTTTAGTCTCCTCTGGCTTTTCCATGCAGTTTTACAAAGTAACAATATCTCTCTGCAGTATTTTTGCATGTGCACTCCACACCAGAAAAGCATCATCTCCATGGTATCAGCTGAGGCACTGTATGGTGCTGTTAGATAGATAGATAGATAGATATATCAACTAATTATGACCCTTTGGTTTCATTATTTGTGTTCCTTTAGTCTGGACCATAATGAACACTTCAGAATCACACCAGGACTGTGGAAATGTAGGTACTCTTTGCTAATGTCTTTTTTACAGACACACATTCACATGTAATTTTAGATGCTAATCACTGTTCTTGTGTTCAGATGACTGTGATCTCTCACTGGATCCAAACACAGCAGACATTTGTTTATCTTTGTCTGAAGAGAACAGGAAGGTGACATATATGAAAGAACCACAGCCCTATCCTTATCATTTAGACAGATTTGATAGATGTTCACAGGTTCTCTGTCGAGAGAGTCTGTCTGAACGCTGTTACTGGGAGGCTGAATGGAGCGGTAGAGGTGCTTTTATATCAGTGGCGTATAAAGGAATCAGCAGAAAAGGAGAGAGTGATGACTGTCTGTTTGGATGCAATGAGAAGTCTTGGAGTCTGGACTACTCCTTTAATAGATTCAGTGCCTGGCACAACAATGAGGTCATTTACATTTCTCCACCGTCGCCTCCCTCTAATAAAGTAGGAGTGTATCTGGACTGGTCGGCCGGCACTCTGTCCTTCTACAGTGTTTCTGAAACACACACACTCACACACTTACACACATTCAACACTATGTTCACTGAACCAGTCTATGGTGGACTTGGTATTTATGATTCTTCAGTGTCTCTTTGTCAGACTCCACACAAACAACTGTAAACTGACTTGCAAATATGTCTTCTCAAAGCTCTAGCTCTGTTTTTCAACCTTGAAAAATATATGTAAGATAATTATGTAATGGTTTCTTTTTATAGCACGTTTCTGTCAAGTTCCTGTCATTTGCAGATAATACTGAACTATCCACTGATGAACATTTTAAACCAAATATGTCTGACTGTGTAGTAGCATCCATGTCTGGATTTTAATTTAAACATTTCACTTTTTGGAAAACTACCTTTGTAACAATTGTTTTCCTTCAAATTAGTGTACATGGAAAATATAGATTGAGTCGGTTTCTCAGACATGACTTATGTCCTCTTAGTCTACAATTCACATTCTATGAAAACACAATAAAAACAAAATTAGGTTAAAACAATATTAGGGAATCTTAGGTATGTCACATACACCGTTTCCATATATACAGATGGGTAAACACCATAAAGTCTCTCAGTACAATACAATGCCGGGACCCCATGTGCCACCAGAACAGCTACAAGATACCTTGGCATTGATACTACAAGTCTCTGGAACTCTACTGGAGGGATGAAACTCCATTCTAGCATTTGATGATTGATGATGGTACTGGAGTGCACTGCCTAACATGCTGCTCCTAAATTTCCCATAGGTCTGCAATTGGATAGGAATGGATAGGAACATTGACCACTCCCATCAGGGATGGTGTAAAAAGAGTTTAACCTTCTAATGTCGGCAAATGTGGCAACGTGTTCAGTTGCATTTTTTTCCTGATAACCACACACAGACCTTAAATTATTTAATCATTCTTGGTCATACAGATAAAAGTAAGACATCATTCAAAACTGTAAAGTGTCTATTTTAAACATTGTTGTATAAATTCCGTACTTAATGAACCAATAAACCTCATATATACACTTTGTCCGTCACCTGTAGCTGTCATAAGCAAATACAGCCCTTACCTCTCATTAATGGGAAGTGTAATGCGAGGTCCAAGGTCCAAGGTCCACGGCGAAACGTCCTGACCGGCTCAGCAGGGTTTTCACCACTATGAGGTCCGCACTGGAGATTTATGAACTAAATTCAGATAATGTGTTACCCTTAATAAATTACTCAGAGACTTGATTAAAAGAAAGTTTATCGAATCACCATATCCAAATGGTTTCGCTTTATTAAAAACAATAACTCATAAGCAAAATTCAAGAAAATAACAGTGTGTAATCTTCACCCGTTTCTCGGCCCCACAAAATCATAAAGCGCTTGATTATATAGGAGAGGGCGTTACACCATTCCTCTCCTGCAAAGCATCTATTCGACACTCCATTGGAGAAGTGCAAGACACACGAAACACTTGGTCACACCCCTTGTTTCAGAGAGTTGCAATTCCATTACATCATCACACTAAGCACAGCATACACACGTGCGTACATCTCCAAAAATATATGCGGAGAGGTTCAAACAAAGTTTATTTCCGATTCACTAACACAGGATGTCTGACCTTTTTATACTACCCACAACTATGCATCTACTTTACTACAATGCAGCAACACCTTTGCAAAAATATACGAGCAGGTTTTCACACCTTAACATTTTCCATTTTTTAACTGTTAACCCAGATAGTGACACCTGCTCTCGTTTTTTGACAGGATGTCAGTTTAACCGTTTATACTCTTAGAAGTGGCGCTGGCTCTTTGAATCCTCAAACAGTCAACCTCACTTCGCAAAGTTTCCATTTTCAAATTAAACTCATTAACTTCAATAAATTGTTCAACCCTTTTCATCAACCGTTTATTTATGCGTTCATGTTGACGAATTATCCGAAGAAGCTCCTTAGCCATCAAGAGCATGTCCATCGTCTCTTGTCCGGTCACTTCTTCTTCTCTTCTTCTCCATTTCTGCTTTCTTTTTTGCGTTCCGTTGATGCCTCTTCTGCATGGAGTCTAAAAGCAGATCATTAACAGGAATCTCTAATTTACCTTTTTTGGTTTAGTCTTCGAATATGTGGGGTTTGACCGGGAAATTGAATAATTCCTATTTCAACATGCAAATTAAAAAAATAAATAAATAAATACTTTGTGATTGTTTTGTCAAAAACTCCTTGATTGTTTTTGCTGTATGTTTTGGGTCATTGTCCATTTGTACTATGAAGCGCTTTCCAATCAACTTTACTGCATTTGACTGGATCTGGGCAGACAGTATATTCCTATACATTTCAGAATTCTTCCGGCTGCTTCTGTCCTCTGACACATCACCACTAAACACCAGTAACCAGTGCCACTGGAAGCCATGCATGCTCATGTCATCACACTGCTCCACCATGTTTCACAGATGAAGTTGTAGGCATTGGATCATGAGCTGTTCCAAGCCTTCGCCATACTTTTTTCTTCCCGTCATTCTGGTACAGGTTGATCTTAGCTTCATCTGCCCAAAGAATGCTTTTCCAGAAGTGGTCTGACTTTTTTAGATGCTTTTTGGCAAAGTCTAATCTAGCCTTGTTTGCACCTTGTGGTGAAGCCTCTGTATTTGCTCTCTATAGTCTTCTCTTGATTGTAGACTTTGACAGTGACATATCTACCTCTTGGAGAGTGTTCTTCTCTTGGCTGGATGTTGTGAAAGGGTTTTTCTTTACCATGGAGAGGATCCTCTGATCATCCACCACTGTTATCCTCCATGGATGTCCATGCCTTTTTATGTTGCTGAGCTCACTAATGCATTCTTTTTTTCTCAGAATGTACCAAACTGTTGACTTGGCCACTCCAAATGTTCCTGCTATCTCTCTGATGGATTTCTTTTGTTTTTGAAGCCTAACAATTGTCTGCTTTACTTGTATGGAGAGCTCATTTGACCGCATGATGTGGGTTCACAGCAACAGCTTCCAAATGCAAATGGCTCACTTAGAATAAACTACAGACCTTTTACCTTCTAAATTGATGTAGAAATAATGAAAGAATAGCCCACGCCTGTCCATGAAACAGCTTGAGAGTCAATTGTCCAATTACTTTTGGTCCCTTGAAAAAAGAGGGAGGTACATATTAAAGGGCTGTAATTCCTTAACCTTTCCTCCAAGTTCGAAGAGCATACCCTCAAATTAAAGCTCAGAGTGTGCACTTTAAAGCTCATAATCATTATATAACTGTAACTTGAATATGTTTTGGTCAACAGCTAAAATATCAACAATTGTCCAAAGTTGTCCAAACTAACAATTGTTAGTGTCCAAATATATATGGACCTAACTGTAATATCATATTTTGGAAGAATTCACATGTTAAACATATTTAGCTAGCTTGATACAGATGGATCTCTCAAATCAGAAATAATGTGAAGGTTATGATGACAGTAATGGACATGAGCAGGAAGTTATAGTTCTCAAAGGAATTTGTTTGTTCCTTCTAGATACTGAATATTTTCGGGTGAAAGCATGATTTAAACAGGTACAGCACTTATTCACATGCAATTGCTCTGTCAATAATGCATTCAAATGGATTTAATCTTATCTGTACACTGTATACAATTTTGAACAAGCAGAATTCTGTTAGAAATGCAGCGATCCATAAATAAATGACGAAAAAGTTTTTTCATCCTTCACAAACAAAATTTGCACTGCAAAAAAAGCAATGATATCTTTTAATGCTGACAACCATTTAATAAGTATGGCATGTGGTAGAAAAAAGTTTGCACACCAATAAGCCACTTTGAAACTACTAGTATTTTAATAGTTTTATATACACATATATGTGACCCTGTACCACAAAACCAGTCATAAGGGTCATTTTTTTAAATTGAGATTTATGACTCAAAAGCTGAATAAATAAGCTTTCCATTGATGTATGGTTTGTTAGGATAGGACAATATTTGGCCGAGATACAACTATTTGAAAATCTGGAATCTGAGGGTGCAAAAAAATCTAAATATTGAGAAAATCAACAAAAAGTTGTCCAAATGAAGTTCTTAGCAATGCATATTACTAATAAAAAATTAAGTTTTGATATATTTACAGTAGGAAATGTACAAAATATCTTTATGGAACATGATCTTTACTTAATGTCCTAATGATTTTTGGCATAAAAGAAAAATCAATAATGTTGACCCATACAATGGGTCTCATTCACTAATAATTGCGTACATTTTTCGTATTTATGCGCACATTTGACCTTCTCATGAAAACTTTCCGGCTAATTCACAACACGTGCGTGCACATGAGCTTGTTCTTAAACTCGTTCTTCTGTTAGTGAATTTGGAGTCTTCTAAATGAGCGCCCGCATGCACGAGGTTAGTAATTAGCATAATACACGCCCAAACCAGCTCCATATAAGGGCTTCCGCAAAGCGGCACTCTTCCAGAAAAAGACAATTATGGCACCGAAACAAAAGACAAAGAAAAATAACTTTAACCATAATGAACGTGAGGTTTTGCTGTCGGAGGTGGAAGCCAGAAAGAATTTGCTATTTAAAAGTGTATCCACTGGCGTAACCGGCACAGGTAAAAAAATAAGCATGGGATACGGTAACACAAGCCGTTAATGTGGTTTCACCAGAAATTCAGACAGTTGCCGAAGTAAAAAAAAAGTGGTTTGACATGAAGTTCGAGGCCAAAAGAAGAATTTCAGTTCAACAGAGGATAAAAGACATGGGTGGAGGGCAGGGGGCACCTGATCTGTCTGCCTTCGATGAAAGAATGACTGCAATTATAGGACAGTCAAGCTTGAGAGGCATTATAGAAAGGAGTGAGGGTGAGAGTGACCTAATACAGGAGCAAGACATCCACAGACAGCACATGGAAATGAAGAAGCTGAAGTCCAGCCGTCTACTTCCCAATCCACTCGTTATACCCCTTCACAGAGGCGCACCGGCGCACGAGTCCTGACCAACAAGGTGCTCGCTAGTCAAGATGCCCTCATCCTTGCCATTAAGGACGTGGCAGCTGGCCTACGGGAAATAAATGAGTCACTGAACATAACTCAAAACTTCCGGCTTTTGCAGAACATCCACAGACAGCAGATGGAAATGAAGAAGCTGAAGTCCAGCCGTCTACTTCCCAATCCACTCGTTATACCCCTTCACAGAGGCGCACCGGCGCACGAGTCCTGACCAACAAGGTGCTCGCTAGTCAAGATGCCCTCATCCTTGCCATTAAGGACGTGGCAGCTGGCCTACGGGAAATAAATGAGTCACTGAATAAATTGATAGCATTGCTTGGCAGTCACAGAAGTGCATAAATGTGAATAAATATATTGTGGCAAAATTCTGTTTTCTGTTTTAATATTCCCTAAAACTTTTTTGCAATCGTTAACAGCACTTTTACAAATTCCATTTGCTCAATTATAGAATGTGCACTGCAGCAAACTACAAAAGCTATTTAAAAAAATAGAATGAGATTATATACCATTATAAAAGTTGTATCAACTGAAGGCGTGCTTGAAGCGCTGCTTGGGCTGGCGCGTGCATCTCGTCACCCACAGGTTCCGGCTGTGCGTGTGGTCCATAAGGAGCAGGTACACTCCGTGCCATTGCGATGTTGTGCAGCACACAACATGCTAAAACAAACTGACAGATTTTGTCTGGCCTGTATAACAGCATTCCACCAGCTGCATCCAAGCACATCCAACGGGATTTGTGTACCCCGATTTTTTCTGTTCACATAGTTTATTGCATTTGCGGATGGTGCTTTCATACGCACATGGGTACAGTCTATTGCACCGATGGTATTAGGTATGCCACTGATCTCATAGAACCCCCTCTTAACTACCATCTGGTGTGCCACGTCATAAGGAAATTTTACATAAGTTGTCATAAGACCTACAATAGCTTTTACCACCTTGTGAATAGCACGGCTTATAGAGGGTTGGGGAATTCCAGCTCGGTCCCCAATTTCCCTTTTAAATATTCCCGTAGCAAGTAATCCGATAGTACACAGAACTTGGAGATAAGGTGGTATAGGGTGAGAGCGGTTGGTGATATGGCTTAGGTGTGGTTCCAGTGAGTTGCATAAATCAATAAGAACTTCTCTGGGCAACCTAAAGCGACTGAACAGCCATTCGTCACTCTCAGCAAACATATCTGTGCGCTCTCTAAAGACGCGCTCTTTCCTTAGAGCACGCGCCGCAATGTCTTCAAGCAGTACCAAGTGTGCCATGCCTCCAAACACAAGGTGAGACAAAATAATCACCGTTTACATAAGGATAGATCAGGTGATTGTTGTTTGGACCTCTAATTATACTTTATTATCAATTTTAATGTCTAGTTACTTTTCACCCGCCCTGTAAATAACATATCTAATTATATGTAGGGTTCTTTACACATGCTTATAAGCAGTTTCGTTTTAGCCTAAATGAATTCGTTTTGGCTTGTCGCTTATACAGTGGGGGAAAAAAGTATTTAATCAGCCACCAATTGTGCAAGTTCTCCCACTTAAAAAGATGAGAGAGGCCTGTAATTTTTATCATAGGTATACCTCAACTATGAGGGACAAAATGAGAAAAAAAATTCCAGAAAATCACATTGTAGGATTTTTAAATAATTTATTTGCAAATTATGGTGGAAAATAAGTATTTGGTCAATAACAAAATTTCATCTCAATACTTTGTTGTATACCCTTTGTTGGCAATGACAGAGGTCAAATGTTTTCTGTAAGTCTTCACAAGGTTTTCACACACTGTTGCTGGTATTTTGGCCCATTCCTCCATGCAGATCTCCTCTAGAGCAGTAATGTTTTGGGGCTGTCGCTGGGCAACACGGATTTTCAACTCCCTCCAAAGATTTTCTATGGGGTTGAGATCTGGAGACTGGCTAGGCCACTCCAGGACCTTGAAATGCTTCTTATGAAGCCACTCCTTCGTTGCCCGGGCGGTGTGTTTTGGATCATTGTCATGCTGAAAGACCCAGCCACGTTTCATCTTCAGTGCCCTTGCTGATGGAAGGAGGTTTTCACTCAAAATCTCATGATACATGGCCCCATTCATTCTTTCGTTTACACGGATCAGTCGTTCTGGTCCCTTTGCAGAAAAACAGCCCCAAAGCATGATGTTTCCACCCCCATGCTTCACAGTAGGTATGGTGTTCTTTGGATGCAACTCAGCATTCTTTCTCCTCCAAACATGACAAGTTGAGTTTTTACCAAAAAGTTCTATTTTGGTTTCATCTGACCATATGACATTCTCCCAATCCTCTTCTGGATCATCCAAATGCTCTCTAGCAAACTTCAGACGGGCCTGGACATGTACTGGCTTAAGCAGGGGGACATGTCTGGCACTGCAGGATTTGAGTCCCTGGTGGCGCAGTGTGTTACTGATGGTAGCCTTTGTTACTTTGGTCCCAGCTCTCTGCAGGTCATTCACTAGGTCCCCCCGTGTGGTTCTGGGATTTTTGCTCACAGTTCTTGTGATCATTTTGACCCCACGGGGTGAGATCTTGCGTGGAGCCCCAGATCGAGGGAGATTATCAGTGGTCTTGTATGTCTTCCATTTTCTAATAATTTCTCCCACAGTTGATTTCTTCACACCAAGTTGCTTACCTATTGCAGATTCAGTCTTGCCAGCCTGGTGCAGGTCTACAATTTTGTTTCTGGTGTCCTTTGCCAGCTCTTTGGTCTTGGCCATGGTGGAGTTTGGAGTGTGACTGTTTGAGGTTTTGGACAGGTGTCTTTTATACTGATAATGAGTTCAAACAGATGCCATTAATACAGGTAACGAGTGGAGGACAGAGGAGGCTCTTAAAGAAGAAGTTACAGGTCTGTGAGAGCCAGAAATCTTGCTTGTTTGTAGGTGACCAAATACTTATTTTACCGAGGAATTTACCAATTAATTCTTTAAAAATCCTACAATGTGATTTTCTGGATTTTCTTTTCTCATTTTGTCTCTCATAGTTGAGGTATACCTATGATGAAAATTACAGGCCTCTCTCATCTTTTTAAGTGGGAGAACTTGCACAATTGGTGGCTGACTAAATACTTTTTTGCCCCACTGTATATATATATAATTTTTGTTTTTAGTAGGCATCCAAGCAAAAGAGAATGGCTCCCTGTCACAATTAGTGTAATTAAAGAAAAAAAAATTATGTCAAGCTTTTCTTGTGCTTTTTTTATCTTATTTGGCAGATGCTGTGATGACCAACTTCCTGGCAGCAACAGAGTTGGACTTGAGGAATGCCGTTGGGAAGCATTTTAAACAAGAAATAAAACCAATAATTAATAATTTCCTTTAAGTTCACTGTCGGTTGTTTTATTTGTTAAAATAAGTAAACAAACAAAAGGGTTAATCTTTTTTTTATGTTGTCATTTATCCGTAATGTTTTAATGTTAAGTGTGATAACATGCTCTTGATTTGTATTAGATTTTTTTTCTTTTAAATATCTTAATTTATTTAAAATATTTTATTTTTTCATTTATTATCTTAAGAAGTGTCACTTAAAATTCTAGATTTTTTAATCATATTTATATTTAAAGGGGTGGTTGATTGCGATTTCACTTTTTTAATGTTAGTTAGTGTGTAATGTTGCTGTTTGATCATAAACAATATCTGCAAAGTTACGAAGCTGAAAGTTCAATGCAAATGGAGATATCGTCTTTTAAAATTCTGGCAGTTTGATGCCTACAAAGGGACTACAACGAGTTACTTCCCCGGTCCTTTACGTCAAGAACCCAGAATTTCACATAAACCCCGCCTCCAGGAACACGCAGCAAAGGGGGCGAGGCCATGCTGCGCTACTTTAGAGAAGAGGAAGAGAAAACTAGGGGTGCACGTAAAAATGTATTCATATATGAATCGCGATTCTGTCTTCTAATGATTCTAATGGATTCACAAGTTGTAAAATCAATGGGTCTCATTCACTAATAATTGCGTACATTTTTCGTATTTATGCGCACATTTGACCTTCTCATGAAAACTTTCCGGCTAATTCACAACACGTGCGTGCACATGAGCTTGTTCTTAAACTCGTTCTTCTGTTAGTGAATTTGGAGTCTTCTAAATGAGCGCCCGCATGCACGAGGTTAGTAATTAGCATAATACACGCCCAAACCAGCTCCATATAAGGGCTTCCGCAAAGCGGCACTCTTCCAGAAAAAGACAATTATGGCACCGAAACAAAAGACAAAGAAAAATAACTTTAACCATAATGAACGTGAGGTTTTGCTGTCGGAGGTGGAAGCCAGAAAGAATTTGCTATTTAAAAGTGTATCCACTGGCGTAACCGGCACAGGTAAAAAAATAAGCATGGGATACGGTAACACAAGCCGTTAATGTGGTTTCACCAGAAATTCAGACAGTTGCCGAAGTAAAAAAAAAGTGGTTTGACATGAAGTTCGAGGCCAAAAGAAGAATTTCAGTTCAACAGAGGATAAAAGACATGGGTGGAGGGCAGGGGGCACCTGATCTGTCTGCCTTCGATGAAAGAATGACTGCAATTATAGGACAGTCAAGCTTGAGAGGCATTATAGAAAGGAGTGAGGGTGAGAGTGACCTAATACAGGAGCAATTACAACACGGTAATTTGCTTAAATCAAAATCTTTATTTTAAGGAATGTATTCAAGTAATCATCATAACTCAAAACTTCCGGCTTTTGCAGAACATCCACAGACAGCAGATGGAAATGAAGAAGCTGAAGTCCAGCCGTCTACTTCCCAATCCACTCGTTATACCCCTTCACAGAGGCGCACCGGTCCACGAGTCCTGACCAACAAGGTGCTCGCTAGTCAAGATGCCCTCATCCTTGCCATTAAGGACGTGACAGCTGGCCTACGGGAAATAAATGAGTCACTGAATAAATTGATAGCATTGCTTGGCAGTCACAGAAGTGCATAAATGTGAATAAATATATTGTGGCAAAATTCTGTTTTCTGTTTTAATATTCCCTAAAACTTTTTTGCAATCGTTAAAAGCACTTTTACAAATTCCATTTGCTCAATTATAGAATGTGCACTGCAGCAAACTACAAAAGCTATTTAAAAAAATAGAATGAGATTATATACCATTATAAATGTTGTATCAACTGAAGGCGTGCTTGAAGCGCTGCTTGGGCTGGCGCGTGCATCTCGTCACCCACAGGTTCCGGCTGTGCGTGTGGTCCGTAAGGAGCAGGTACACCCTGTGCGCCATTGCGATGTTGTGCAGTACACAACATGCTAAAACAATCTGACAGATTTTGTCTGGCCTGTATAACAGCATTCCACCAGCTGCATCCAAACACATCCAATGGGATTTGAGTAACCCGATTGTGCGTTCTATCACTGAGCGTGAACGGGCATGTTGTAGCGCACTTCTTGAGGGGTCGTTGGGTTGGCTAGAGGTGTCATGAGCCATGTTTTGAGACCATAACCCCGGTCACCTACAACAAGCATCATGATAATGAACCTTTATTTAAATGAACTAAAAAATATTCTGGGCACGCTTCTACTCACCAAGAAGCCATCCCTCTTCACCACCCCCAGCTTGCAAGCGCTGTCCTAAATAACTGTTTTGTAAAATAAAGGAATCGTGATTTCCTCCGGGCCAGCGTGCAACAACATTTAATATGTTACAGCTGGCATCGCAGACTATTTGAACATTGATGGAGTGGTAATTTTTTCTGTTCACATAGTTTATTGCATTTGCGGATGGTGCTTTCATACGCACATGGGTACAGTCTATTGCACCGATGGTATTAGGTATGCCACTGATCTCACAGAACCCCCTCTTAACTACCATCTGGTGTGCCACGTCATAAGGAAATTTTACATAAGTTGTCATAAGACCTACAATAGCTTTTACCACCTTGTGAATAGCACGGCTTATAGAGGGTTAGGAAATTCCGGCTCGGTCCCCAATTTCCCTTTGAAATGTTCCCGTAGCAAGTAATCCGATAGTACACAGAACTTGGAGATAAGGTGATATAGGGTGAGAGCGGTTGGTGATATGGCTTAGGTGTGGTTCCAGTGAGTTGCATAAATCAATAAGGACTTCTCTGGGCAACCTAAAGCGATAAGCACAATAATCACAGTTTATATAAGGATAGATCAGGTGATTATTGGTAGGACCTCTAATTTTATATATATATATATATTTATATAATTGGACCTCTAATTATACTTATTATTAATTTTAATGTCTAATTACTTTTCACCCACCCTGTAAATAACATATGTAATTATATGTAGGGTTCTTTACACATGCTTGTAAGGCCCCGGGCGTACATGATTATTGCGTACGTGTGGTATAAGTTGTTCTTGAATTTTTTCGTACATTTAGAATACATTTTAGTACGAAAGTTTTTGATGAATCATGATTTATTCGTGAAAACGTCCGTACGCACATTTCATGCAAACATTTGTGCCTACGCATGTATAGTGAATGAGACCCAATGTATTTTTGGCTATTGCTACAAATATACTCCAGCGACTTAAGACTGGTTTTGTGCTCCAGGGTTACATCATGGCCGGACTTACCATTGGGCTTGAGTGGGCTGCAGCACATGGGCCCCGCCTTGTAGGGGGTCCCGCCTTTGCCTGTTTACATTTATTTGATTTGTTCGTTATATGCCAGTCAGAATTCAGAAATTATTAGCCGCATTTCCACTGCGCACGCAAGATCTAAATGGGCCAGCCGAGGCTACAGATTACAACTACGATCTTCGAGGCCACAATCAAAAAGCATAAACTGGTATTTATAATTATTTCACATAGAAGGACACACGTATTGAATCGCGTCTGCACCGATTGGTTTGTTATCACATGGCTACTTTAAACGGCTCCATTAAGCCTTTAGCCCCAAAGAGCGCACATTTAGAAAGATAATGATAAATTCTCAAATATTCACACCTCATTCCCTTACAGAGGATGATTCTATATTACTATAAAGTTCCACTAAATTATGCGATCATCTGAGTTTTGAGCGCTCTCTCTCGTCTTACTGCCATTAAATGTAGCGGGGAAGAAATGTCATCAAAATAATTGTAAATAAAAAAATAGCAATTTAATGAGTTTTTATATAGCTATGCCTAGGACTTAGCCTATCACACAAACAAGAGTCCTGTTTTGTTTTGTTTTTCTCGAATATCTGCACGATCCCAAATATACAATAAACAACAACTTACAGAGTAACTTTCAGACACAAAATTCCGTTTTGCTCCTTCAGAAAGAAAATAGAACAAACAGCAGAACCGCTGTGTCTCCGAACAACAGTGTTTTGTTCCTCAGCGTTACACGGACCTGCAAATGATTCAATCAGTCGTTTGCAAAGTTAAATGAATCAGCTTTTTAAACTAATCTGTTGATTCAACTCATTAAGACAGTCACTTGCTGCCACCTACTGGCGATTGTAGTTTCATATTTAAAAAAGTAGCTTATTTCATTTTTGCAATCATTTAATATTTCTACATTAAAATGTTATATTTAAACTTAACATTTATGCACAGTCCATCTATGAATTTTGTTGATATTGATTTCATTTGATTGTTAATAGCCAGCATGTCTTTTTATTCGATTGAATTTACTGATTAAATAAGAACCTGACATAAGAGGACACAGATATGACAATTACTTTTTTAATACTAATAAGCCAACATCTCTGGGGGGTTTTTTGCTCAAAGTTATTTCAGGGTTTTGATCTCTCAACTGAGAGAACACATCCTGTTTATTATATTATAATGAATATTTAATATTACATTTAAACTTTGACTATAGCCTAGACATTGCAAACTAAATTGTACTATTTATGACCCTCAAAGCATATGTTTGTGTATTTTGTGTTACTCCATAATGATGTTCTATTTGAGGGCCTTTGTAGTGTAGGTATAGGGCCCAAACATAAACTCAAACCCAGGGGTCCCCGCCCCCTAAGTCCTGCCCTGCATATATATGTATATATATATATGTTATGAACAGAATTACTTCATACTGAAACATACTGAAATACTTTAGCCATACATTTCCTTAGGGAGCGAAGATGGAGCTGTATTTCTGATATCAGTGAGCGAGGAGTGGGAAATGGTGAACCTGGAGCGGAGTGATTATTGAATGCTTGGAGCGGGGAGGGGAAATTGTTTCCGCTCCACTCCGCTCACATACTCTTCCTCTGACGCTGTTGATTGAACCTTGCCTGTTGTACTCTGAGTGTTTATTAATAAAGCTGCACATGGATCCCAACTCAGCTGACTCCTCATTACAAACAGGTCTTGTCCAAGGTTTTCTTGCAGGGTTATCCTGTTATTCTTTTGTCTGTAAAAACTTGCTAACTTGTTAGAAAAGGAGGTTGAGAAAGGATTTATGATCAGGCAATTTTAAAACTTCTCCCTATCAAAATGATCGGATTAATTCCATAGGGAGTACTACTTGTAAATATTTGGGGGACAGGCACTTAGTTATTGACCTATCTTCCCCTCATTATGACACAGCTCAAAGTATTAACAGTCTTATTCCTTTAGCTCCCTTTTCTCTGTTTTGTGCTACCGTTGATGGTGAAATTAAATTCATTAAACAAGCAGGTAGAGGTGCATGGCTCACAAAGGCAGATATCTCAGACACCTTTCAAGTCATGCCTTTACTTTCATCGCAGTGACATTTATTTGGCATTAAATGGAGAAATAAATGGTATATTTCTGTTAGGCTCACCCTTGGCTGTCCCAGTAGTCCAAAATTATTTGATACACTATCAGAGCCGCTGTGTTGGACTCTTCTCAATAACTGCAAATTGCCACACATGCTTCATCTTCTAGACAGTTTTCTGCTAGTGGATTATCTAAATGCAAAGCCAGACCATTGCATCTTGGCACTAAACTGCACCTTCCATAACGTCTTTCTGAGGAGGAAAGGTTAGGCCCTCTTAAAGTCCTTAAATTCTTAGGCATCACCTTAGATTCCAACCTAATGCAAGCCCCACTGCCCTTTGAGAAATTACATCGCATCAAAGAAGTCAAGAGGAATGCTCAGATGTCAGTATCTTTTTCCAAAATATATTTGCTTTGTCTTTGCTAGGCCATTTTATAATTCCCCAGGGCAGGTAATTTATTGCTAGGCTCCTTGACCTCTCCAAGTCAGTTAAAGATCTTAAGGATGTAGTTACCTTAGACACAGGCTGCAGATCTCAGGTTCAGGTCTCTGCTCCTTAATAACTGAAATGGCATCTAATTTTTTCTATAATGATGATCTGGAGTCTTCTGCAGACCTTAAATTGTGCACAGATGCTGCACCTTCTATTGGTTTTGTTTATTTTTTTTTAATGATCAGTGGTTTGCTAGTGTATGTCCAAATGAGCTGCTATCCATGACTTCTAACACCTTGTCAACTGCTCTTTTGGAATTGTATCCCACTGTGATAGCCTGTGTTCTGTGGGGTGAACACTGGTCTAGAAAACAAATTCTGTTTTTTTTTTTTTTTGTGACAATGAGACAACCGTTAATATCATAAGGGATGCTCCTCAGTTCCGTTTATAAACAGTTTTGTTACACCTTACTTGTAGGGTGGCCATATGTGCCATTTATACAGGACACATCCTGGCCAGGATTTGTTAGCCGTGAAAGTAGATTCTATTTCAAAATAAAAGTCCCACATATATAACAGAAATTATGCAATCCTTAGTCAACCTTTAGCGAAATATACATTAAAAATGTATGACTCTGCTTGGTCTCACTTTAGTTCTTTATGTGACACGTTCTCTGTAGCTTTACTGCCTGTTGATCATGTGTCTGTATCATATGTTAGTGCTTTTATAGTCTACTGCAGGGGTGGCAAACGTCGGTCCTGGAGAACCGCAGCCCTGCAGAGTTTTGCTTCAACCCTAATCAAACATACCTTAACAAGATAATCAGGTCTGAAGGGTTACTAGAAAGCTACAGGCAGGTGAGTTTTAATTAGGGTTGGAGCTGAACTCTGCAGGGCTGCGGCTCTCCAGGACCGGAGTTCGCCACCACTGGTCTATTGTTTTGAATCACGGAAAATGAAGCCTCAACCATCAACATTATGGTTGCTGGCATCCAATTCCACCTGCACTGCCTAGATCCATCCACCCTCAGCTTACTAGAAAATCCATCCGATCTGACTCTGAAGTGCAGTTCGTTGTCTTCTTCTGGTGATGATTAGTTTAAACCAACCTTCCGCCACCTACTGGTCTAGAGTTATTATGGCACATAGTGGGATTTAATCCAATAAACTAGATGCTCTTAAGTACTGTTTACTAAAGTTGTTTAGTTTAACTATTGCATCCACCTGAAAGTTCACATAACACAGTGTAATTAAGTAAATTCAACCAATTTGTAAAAATCTGTTATGTTTACTCGCTTTTCTTAAGTAGATTCAGTGATTACTTTTTACAGTGTGGTGAGCAAAAAAGTTAATGTCAAGCCCTGGTCCTGACAGAACAATGATTAATCTTTTAATTGTTTATTTTGGGCATTTCAAGGTTTTTTTTCTTCTTCAGCAAATATTAATATTTAATTATTTGTGGCTAATTAGATTAATTAATGAGCAAATCATGTAATTATTGAGAATACAAATAATTATTTGGCAGTTCTATTTTTTACTCAGTTTATCATTATAATACTACTTATTCACTTCCTGTTAAGAACATCATTAAACAGGAATTACAACAAAATTATGAATATATATATATATATATATATAAGCAACTTTGCTACCTCCATATGCTTCCTCAGATTTGATGGCAACATTTTTGAAGCCAGGCATCAGCCAGGTCAGGTGAATGTGAAAGATTTGAAAAGCAAGTAATGACCATTTGACAATGATGAAAGGTGGAAACATAGGTGTGGGAAAATGTGCTGAGGATTGTTTGGCGGAGTGAAGTCAGGAAAGAGCATCAGCAAGGCTATGGACTGTCTGGAGGGACAAGGATATCGATCTCACGGGAGCTGAGGGGTCTTTGGAGCTGAACTCAACTGCAGGACGTTTATTGAAGAGATTGTAGACGGGTGAGTATAACAGGGCGTTGAACAGGGAACACAGCACACAACAGCAGATCACAGCAGTGGAATAAATATCAGGCAGCGAATGCAATGGAAACACAGCAGTGAGATATACAATACTGTGCGTCCCAGAACAATATCAGGTGTCCAAAGAGGACGACAGTAGGTCTACAGAGGATGGAGGAAAACATCCACAGAGGATGAAAACACTGCGTGAGAGAAGCAGGGTGACATAAACGTGTGAACGCAAGACTCCAGCATGACAGAGTTTGTGAGGTAAGTATAAGCAGCATCCCTCGACGAGTGTGCTGTTTGTGTGCAGGTGTAATTCATTTACAGTCCAGCAAGAGAACGGTGTGTGGAGCCTGGAGGCCAGATTATTTAACCAAGATTAACAAATGGACAGAATGAATAAGAACTATTTTTCATAACATTCTAAAGCATACTGAGGTTATTCTGTAATATTATTGATTTATTGATGTGCTTATTTGTTTGTTATAATTCCCATTATAATATTTGACAGTTTCCGTTGGGTTAACTATAATGATGTCAGTGCTATAGTAGGCCTAATTGACATCATCGTGGGCTTTGCATTGACTGAAGCGCCCAAGATGCTGCAGAGCGTCACGTGCGCCGGTGTGTGTCAGCGCTCCAGCCCTGCTGCACATCATTTACTCGCATCACTTTCCTCAATAACTCAATAAGTCAAACTACCGTTTTCATCAGTCGACGAGAGCCACGGCGTGCTGGGTAAAGCGATTTTCATATCATTTCAAACGGCTCTGTGTATGTGTTGTGTGTACTAATCTGTTCTGCAGAAATCCCATATAGATGCACATCGAGACATTTATTCACAGAATCAGATGCGCTCGTGCAATGATGATGAATATAGTTTCGGTTTTGTCCGAATGGATCGTTTCAATGCATCTGCTCTTTTCTCAATGGATTCAGGTGAGCTCGATCGCTGCTGTTTGATGGCATGCGTGCTTTAAAAAAATATTTATAACATGCAACACGAAGGGCTTTAATATGTTCCTCTGTAGAAGATGAGCTCATGTGGGAGTTCTCGAGCTGTGCATCACCTCTGATCGCATCTGGAGCTTCATTCATATTGTATATTGTGTGCGTCTCTGTTTTAATCTTTTGTGTCTTACTATCGAACCCGTCTGAAAATGAAAGGATGCGCTTGTGGACTTGTGCTTTATAAGCCATGGACCCAAACGCCCTTAACGTGTTATCCAGATCACTGGGTTGCTATTGCTGTAAGAATCAGTCTTTATGGGCAACGATGTTGATGTTCTAATCCGTGATGTACAGAGATTATTAAATATATAAAAGAGATGGGGATAGTTGTCACATGTCTTACTCCAGTAAATGTTAGGTTAGGTAGGTTTTTTCCTCCTTGCGTTAAAAGTCTGGTTTACAATCAGACATTACCACCGTTTTTCCCACAAGAAAAAAAAAGTTCAGTTAATTAAACACATTGAACCTGTAGTGGGGCATGTTGTCACACTCTGGGAGGGGGTTATTGACAGTAAAATTATCTTTGTATGACATGAAAAACCTACTTCTACAACATATCTGTATTTAAAATACACTATGGTATTTAATTATTTTAAAAAATAGAGAATGTTCTACAGAAATGTCAAACCTTTTTGGCCAAAAGACATTGTAATTCATGAAATGACAACAAATAAATATGCTATTCCTTGATGTAAATGGGACAACTTGCCTTGACCTGTGCATTTTTATGCAAATCCTGGCAAACAAAAAGCATGTACTGCAGTGAAGGCCACTCACAGTCACGTATTATAAGCAATAGTAAATCAGTCATGTTTGTCTACTAGGATTTGTGTAAGTCAGTATTTCCCAACCCTGTTTCTGGAGGCACGCCACCACTACACATTTTCTAACTCTTTTTAATTCCTTAACACTTGATTCAACTCCAAAAGCTGAAAGAGATGAGTCAGATAAGGGAGACATCCAAAATGTGTACCACTGGTCTGCCTCCAGGAACAGGGATGGGAAACACTTCTGTAAGCAACTGATTCTTCCTTAGGATGTCAGAACGATTGTCAGATGAACTGCTATTGAGTTTTTGTTTTTTCTCCAGTGTCAATGGCCGTATGTTGAGGGATCAGAGATGACGTCTGCTGCCTGCTTCTGCTGAAAGAGGATTTAACCCTTTAAAACACTTATGGTCAAAACCACAGTTTCAGACAAAACGTAACATGATGGATGACACTGAACAGTGTGGATACGGCAAAGCGTGGATGATAACTGAAAAAATTTCAATGCAGAACAAAAATAAGGTTGGTGACATGAGGAGAAAAGTTGTGAAATGGTCTCTATAGATGTTGAAACATCCTGAGAGAGACTGTCAGGTGGTTTATGCGATTTGGAAATTGTGGTCACTATTATATTTTGTCCATTCAAAATCTTACTAAGATTACTATAAACTCAGCCTGACTACATTATGATTCTTCAAATGCGACATGGTGCCCATCTCCTCTGGATTGGACTGGTTGTATGTGCTGTGGAAGCTGGAGCTAGTCTCCGGTTTACTGGCGCAGAGGGACAGTGGGCCTCGTTCCCCATGTGGAACGCTTGCTGTGAGAGCGAGATGAGCTTCAGCATGAAAACCAAGAATTTAAAGGGACTTCTGGTGTACTTTGATGATGAAGGCTTCTGCGATTTCCTCGAGCTGCACATACAAGAGGGGAAACTCAGACTACGCTTTTCTATTTTCTGTGTTGAACCTGCTTACGTACTTTCAGATGTTGTCATCAGTGACAACCAGTGGCATGAAGTCACAATCAGGAGGAACTTCAGAAACACTACACTCATCGTTGACAAAGAAATAAAGTGGCATGACGTTAAGTCCAAAAGACGGGATATGACTGTCTTCAGTCACTTGTTCTTAGGAGGGATTCCACCAGAACTAAGACTGATGTCTTTACAGCTGACATCGGACACTGTGAAGGATCACACTGCCTTTATGGGCTGGATAACAGACTTGAAAGTCAACAATTCAGAGCCTTTCATCATTAACAGTGCCGGGGTAAGCACTGACCTCTGTGGCTCACACAACATGTGCTTAAACGGAGGTGTATGCAGTGTTGTCAATAATGAGCCTACATGTGACTGCTCTGAAACCGGCTATCAGGGAAAGGACTGCGGTGAAGGTAAGCTATCTTGATTCAGCAACATTGCACGTGATTGATAACACTGCAGGTCATTTGCAAATCAATAAACAAGCCTAGACTATTTTTGCCTTAAAAGGAAGAGTTCCCTCAAAAATTGAAATGAGCTGAAAATGTGCTCACCCTCAGGCCATCCAAGATGTAGATGAGAACAAATTTGGAGAAATGTAGCATTCCATCACTTGCTCATCAATGGATCCTCTGCAATGAATTAAAATTACCAAAATTAGAAATGTAAAAATACCAATACGGGTTACCAATGAATTGTTACTCATTGGGGATTTGGGTGGTCGAGGAGCTTTAGTTATGCACTACCTTAGTGCAGCTTTTGATTTAATAGATCATGATATTCTCATTGAGTGCTTAGAACATGTTGTGGGTCTGAGAGGGACTGTTTTAAAATGGTTTTCTTCTTATTTAAAGGAAAGATCCTTTTCAGTGACAGTTGGGGAATTCCCATTCTCTGCTGTTTCTATTAACTGTGGAGTTCCTCAAGGCTCCGTTTTGGGGCCTATTTTGTTTTCTTTATTCTCGCCAGAGGTGGAAAGTCCAGGGGTCAGAAAGTAAAAGTCCTGCCATATGTTTATTCCACACATGAACTCAGCCAGCTGATTTCACTAATTAGTTCTACCTCCTGGCTGAAAAACTGTGCTAATTAGCAAATCCAGGTGATTGGAACAAAATACTGAGGAGGACGTTTACTTTCTGAACCTGTACTTTCCACCTCTGATTCTCGCTGCCCTTAGGTCTTGTTTAAAAAAAAAACAGCATGTCATATCATCTTCATGCCGATGATATTCATATTTATTTGCCTATTAAACCTGGAGGACTAACTTCTCATTCATCTTTGTTATTACGTCTTGTGGAGGTGAAGTGCTGGTTAGAGCAAAATCGTCTCCAGGTAAATGTGACTAAATCTGAACTTCTGTCATGATAACTCGCGCTTGAATTATTGTAATGCACTTTATTTGGGAGTAAGCCAATCTCTTATTTCAAAATTGCAATTGGTCCAGAATGCAGCTGCACGGCTCCTCACTAATTCTCAATGAATGCAGTGAACTCGCTTATTGCATGTGTTGTGAGTTTAGCGCACGGAACGCAACGGCCACCAGTTAGGCTTTATTATTGCGGCAGATATTTACAGCATTTTACTAGATTTGTAGTGAGACATTTTTGTAAGCACGTTTTCAATGAAACTAGAGTTTTCCTTCAAAATAAAAGCTCTACTGCTGTTCCTGTCAAAATAAAAGCTTAAAAGTGCAGTAAGAATTGCTGACAGCTAGCAGTTTGAAATGCAGTCCAAATTCAAAATATATTAAGAAAGGAGTATTGTAATTTCCCTACTGTAGTTTAAAGCAAAAATAATATACTTATGAAATATTAATTTTCATTTATTTTACAGTGCAGTTGCATTTACAATATATGGCTATTACTGTCATCGTTGTTATTATTATATTCTAATTTGTTTGGCTTCCTAAAACCAGTGTGAATGTAATTTAGACTGAGACAGTATATCACAAATAAAAAGAAGGTTGAGTCCCCTTTAAAGTTCAGGTACAAGTCAATTCACTCACTTTTTAAGTTGTCTTAGGAACATGGGTTGGAGCTCTTAATTTTTAACTCTCCAAGTGCATAGAATAATTTAACTTTAAAATGTACAAAATTGTCTTTTTTTTAAATTCTTCATTTATTTATTTACTTCATAAATTTTTTTAATTTTTAAATACATTTTAAAATATTGTATCATGGACTTCATATTGCAATATTATCGTATCGTGAGATTTTGATATCGTTACATCCCAGGTATACCATCAATTGATATTTTTAAATCTTGTTTGAAAACGTACTTTCTTTTAATTGTTGAAATTTGGAAGTCTTATTTTTTTGTTATTTTCTCTTTGATGTTGCTATCTTTAATTTTTTTCTGTTGTTATTTTTTTGTCTTTTTGTTCTGTTTTTATCATTATTTGTATTTTTTACTGTATAGTCCTTTGGTCTAATTTGTTGTGGAAAGGGCTCTGTAAATAAACTAGACTTGAGCCTTGAATAGGTGCTGTCAGAATGAGTCCAAACAGCTGATAAAAACATCCACACCACCACAGTAACCAAGTACCACCAAGTAATCCACACCACTCCACCACACATCGTGGTTATCGTAGGGAATGGATAGAAGAAGCTAAGAGTACATTTGATGATACATCTCAAACACAGTCCCTACATGCTACGAGCAATAAAACACAACTAGGCAATAGCCCTATTTGTTCGGTTAGGTATTCAGCATTAGGTGCAGAATTTTGTAAGTTTCTTTACAGGCATTGGCATATTATTTCTAGTGATTCTAAATGGTCTCATGTTTTCAAGGATGGCCCCCGTTTGGTTTTTAAACGTCAAAGTAACCTGCGTGGCATGCTTGTAAGATCCGAGTTCCCGTCTAGTGTAGTGAAACCTGCCACTCTTACTCTTCCTCCTGGTAATTATAGATGCGGCAATTGTGCCCAGTGTACTTTTACATATAACTGTACATTTTTCAGCCATCCACACACTGGTCGTAACATACTGATACGCCGTACAATTACTTGTTCATCTACACATGTGATTTATCTTATTTGTTGTCCGTGTGGTCTCGCTTACGTTGGTAAAACTTCTAGATCATTACTCACCCGCGTTACTGGGTTTTGGATTTGGACTTTTGGATTTATACTCTAAATATGTTGTCACCTTTTGGGTTGAATGAAGATTTTGATATTAAGCCTTTTTATTAGGATTGTGTGTATTTTTTCATCTGTCTTCAGTATTGTTTGAATATTTTGAGTGATTATTGATCTGTATTGATTTGTTAGTTTATTCGAGTTTAAGATTTGTATTTTACCTGCATTGATTTGTGTATTTATTCGAGTTTAATTTGGGTTTTCTCTCTCTCTCTCTCTCTCTCTCTCTCCTTGTGGGAGTGTACCTGCACAGTGATTGAATGTGTCTAATTAGAATGATCACCTGTTACTTATAAAGAGTTGTACCAGTTTACGTAATTTGTGCCTGACGAAGACCTGATGGTCGAAACGTTGCCGCAATAAATTATTTTTATGGAGCAGTTGAGTCATTCCACGAAACCGGTACGATTTGCCATTCTCATAAATATCTATCTGTGCTTTTTTGCTGGTCATGTTTTTTTTCTAAGTAAATTCATGATTATTCATTAAAATCATATTATTTAGTTCCGTACCTCAGTAACCCCTCAACCCCGTTACACAAATCATTATCCCCCAATAAAAATTATTAACTGATCCTTATGTGACATCATTAACAGGAAGTGACATCATATAAGTCTTCTGAACAACATTGTGGGCAGACATAGGCAAGTTCCCACCTTCTTTTATAACTATAACTTATTGATATTGTGGTTGTCAAGCTTAACGACTCAACCCCGTTACATCAAATAAAGATAGAAATCTATTACTTGTGAAAATTATCTTTTTATTTCAACAATATACATAATTTCTTAATATCATGCATGCCTTGTGCTCTCCTGTTATTCACTACATTTAGAGCAGTGGCCATTTTGAGCA
>NW_015505219.1:197209-210119 GCF_001515645.1 Sinocyclocheilus grahami | reverse complement strand
GGACGGGATTTGGAAAGGCACACAACTGTCTATATAAGGTCCCACAGTTAACAGTGCATGTCAGAGCACAAACCAAGCCATAAAGTCCAAGGAATTGCCTGTCGATCTCCAAGACAAGATTGTATCAAGGCACAGATTTCGGGAAGAATACAGAAAAATTTCTGCTGCATTAAAGGTTTGCAGAAGCATTTAGTCTACGTTACTCTTAGTGGAAGAAGTTTGAAACAACCAGGGCTGCGTTTCCCAAAAGCATTGTACACCTACATTTTTATTAATTATTTTTTTTAAGTTTATGAAAAACCAATTTAATGTGTGTTGAACTCAGTCTGAAATGTTCAGAGCAATCATAAGCATACTGATTTTAGCTCAAATTCTGAAGTTAAGCCACTTCTTTGATCAAAAATGATGAGGTTGCGGTCACAAAAAGTGCCCATTTCAGGCTTTAGTATAGCAAAAAGTGTGAGATTTTATGTAACTTTTATATTTACAAATACTGAATTAGTGTGAGGGACATCTCATTAATAGGAAAATGTTGATTTCATTACAAATACATTTTATAAACATATTCAGAGAGCTCCCATAGTGTCCATAACGGGGTTGAAAATTAATAGTGCCCATATCTGAAAATAATAACCAATAATAATAGGGATTTGATGCCTGAGGTGGGAAAATATGTTTTTCTGGAAGTTAAATATGTCATTAATGTTGTGGGGTGTTCAGAAAAGTAATACTTTTGGGTAAAAAATCTAAAAAAAGTGAAAGCCCAAATCGTACCGGTTTCGTGGAATGACTCACTTACATCACTGTGCGGAAAATATGTTTGTATTTTTGCTATAGTTTGACTTTTTTTTTGTCCTGCACCTGAGCCCGGTGTGGGTTTGTGGGATGTGCGCAACTTTCTTACACTTTGGTTTTTGAGCAAAATAATATCCTCATTGTTCATTGGATATTGTTGAATTGTCACTCACCTGTAATTGAACCAATTAATGTTGCCGTTTCAAAGTGGGTCCTGTCTTCTAAATATTTGCCGTAACGAATGCATCCATTCATTCAGGTGCTGAAGCGAAGGCTAAGCTCCTATTGCAGGTGTGTAAGGTGTCGCCATTTATTTTGGAGTGATTGCAATGTATTCTAAATATAAACTTGTTCTATCGACCAGCGTCATTTCTGGACCGATCATTCAGCTTTATTACGTGTTTAAAAAAGCGCGAGCGCCGTTGACGTGCCCAGACGCGATGCTTTGAATTTGTGCGTACAGTAAATGACATCGCGCCGGGAGCTGACTAGCAAAATAGCTACAAAAGTAAAAGCAAAGACGTTTGGATTCGAATTCAAAAAGCAAACACTAGACCCTTTACATTTTTTTTAAAGTAGGCAGATGTGTTTAACTTCTAAATTGTGCTGATGATTAGCCTACATTACTGCTCTAACATAACACTTTCAGTTTCAATTAACTAGAAGCGTCTCTTTCACTTACACTTGATTTGTGTAGGCTATATAGTGCATATTTAAGGTAGCAATACAATACATATCATATTTATTAATATTAATAATTTGACAATAAATAGTTAATATTGGTTAAATGGGAGGGGGAAATCCTGCCCATACACAGCTAGGAAGAAAAAAATGATAAAAGCACTGATGTTCATTTACTGAAGTGGTATTCAGGAACTGGAAATTACTGAAAACAAAAATACTGCAAAATAATAATAATAATATCACGGCTATAATAATATCCTCAACAAACAAAAAAGAGATTACCTTAGATAAATATTTATTATGTACGTACAGCACAGGTAACAATTTTGGACACATTACAGTTTTTGAAAGAAGTCTCTTTGTCACGGTTTTGCTACTGTGAGGAGACGAAAGAGCGCGGAGTTGATGGAGATCCTGAACAGTAATAGTCTTTAATGAAACAAACATGGGAAACACAGGAACACACGTAGCACATGGGCGTATAACACAGGACACAGGACAAGGAAAACACAGGGCTTAAGTAACAGGAACTAAACAAGGTAATTACTAAGACACCCCTGAAATCAATTAACACAATCAACATTGGAGAAACTGGGTCATGGGGAGCACATGGGGAGCAAAACACAAGACATGGAACACAGGGGCAGTCCAAGGGCGTGACACTCTTATACTCATCAAGCTTTACATTTATTTGGTCAAAAATACAGAAAAAAACAGAAATACTGTGAAATAGAAAAGTTAAAAACAAACAAACAAACGGCATTTATTTAAAATAGAAATCTTTTGTAAAAATACCGTTCAAATGTTTGCAATACAATGGGTCAGTATTTTTTAGAAAGAAATTAATACATTTATTCATAAGGATGCGTTAAATTGATGCTGACAATTCAGCTATGACACACAGAAATAGATATTTTAAAGTATGATAAAAATAGAAAACCATTATTTAATTTTTTTAAATAATTATATTTTATAATTATAGTTTCTGTATTTCTGATCAAATAAATGCAGACTTGATGATCATAAGCGAAAACATTACAACTAGTAATGTACCCAAACTTTTGACCGGTACTATACAAGTAAAAATATACACATTTTAAAATGAAATGTTGTATAAATAAAAAGGTTACAATCATATTTGTTTCAAGAGATTTTTATTGGGGGTGGGGGGCCTCCAACATGAATTTTGCCTAGGCCCTCCAAATGGCTAGAACCGGTCTTGAAAGGGAATGTGTCCCCGATCTACCTAAATGTGTCTATCTTCGCGTGAATCATTCGTGATCCAGGTTTTTTAATGAATATTTGCAAATCACCTTTCCTAATAATGTGCTAGTTAGCGAGTTTCATGATGAATGCGACTAAAGTTTACTGTCTCTCAGAGAGCGGCTCAGAAGAGAGGGGTGGGGTCAGCAGAGCTAATTTGCATTTAAAGTGGCATGCAAGGAAACAGCTCGCTATGAACAGAGCTGTTTTTGACAGGGTAAAAACGGTGTTGTTTTACACTACCATTGAGAAGTTTTAACCAAACTATGTTACAGACTTTTCATTAAGACCCTAAAGAATCACATCAACTTGTGAAAAATGGGTATCCGATGACCCCTTTAAAGCTCAATGAAAAATTAAATATGTAGTACAGTCTCTATATATCAAATACTGACTGACTGGTGAGTTTTTGGAAGTGTAGATCAGCTATATATTGGCTCAGTTAGCAACAGTTATACCTCGACAGGAATAAGGATGCTCATTTCATTACAGCATTTATATTGTCTGTAGCTGGACTCTCTCTTGTTTTGAATTCACTGACTAGTAAAGTTCATTGAATGTGTAATGTGTAGACAGTAGTGTCATTAAACACTGAGCAAATCCTAATTCACTGGGATAAAAGGTTAGAGGGATCCATTTTTGTAGGCTGAAAAATCTGTGGTTCTACTGTAGACATTTAGTCACAGACTCATCATCTGAAATCATCCACATTTATCTCTGCTTTATGATGAACACGTCTGCTCTGCTTTGTTGTATATTGCATACACTATTTTGATTATGCAGCACTTTTAAAAATCAATTTAAAAATAAACTGTACTTAGATTAAGCAGCATTTATAAAAATCATTTAAAAATCAACACCACATGAAAACATCTCAGGTTAAGCATGTAACTATGGTTTCCTAAAGGAAATGAGACACTGCATTGAAATGCTATAGGAACGCCTTGCCACGTGACTGCTTTCTGAAGCATGTGTGTAATCAGTCCAATGGAGAAGCAAGACATCACGGGCGGGGTGATGTAAGCCACCAGGAACCATTAGAGCATATCTGAAGCAGCTCTGGCAAGCTTCTGATAGCTGAAGTAGCGCTGACAGGGATGTAGGAAGTATGGCAGAGAGACGCAGCGTGGTTACATGTGTAACCTGACGAGTTCCCCCACAGGGAACTTGGGGCTTCGTTAAAACACTATGGGAACGAGAATGCCCACTGCGCCATAATGACAAATCCCTGTCAAGTGTGTGTGAGACGAACAATATTCAGGACATGAGGATTTGAGAATCTGGGGAGGAAGCCACGTCTTAATTGTAAAAGCTGACAAATGTGTGTGGAGAGGACAGATGTCTGTCAGGGAAACTCCTAGAGAGAAGTCCTTCGAGGCCGCCATACTTTGTGTTAAGTGCGCTCTGACATCTAGAGAGTGACAGGCAGTTAGAGGCCTCACAGGCAAGTGAGATGGTCTCGACCACAACCTTTCTTGGGCCCACCAAAGCAGACAAACAGCTGATCTGACTTACGCCACAGGGTAGCTCTGTGGACCTATGCATCTTGTCCTCTTACTGGGCATAGTAAGTTCAGCCTTTCCTGGTCAGGGTGGAGGACAGAAGGCATCCAGCACTATGGGCCTTGGTATGTTAGTGTTCACTTTAGGGACATACCCAGGTCTAGGATGGAGGAAGGCTCTGACCATGCCAGGGGCAAATTCCAGGAATGAAGGTAAGACTGTGAGTGCTTGAAGGTCTCCTATTCTCTTAAGGGATTAAATAGGAAGGAGAAAAACTGTTTTTGAGGTCAGGAACTTGACTGGCCCTTCCTCAATAAGTTCAAAGTGGGCATTGCACAGGCCCTCCAGAACCACCGCCAGGTCCCAGGTTGGAATTTTAAAGTGCTGTGCAGGCCTCAGCCTCAGGGCGCCACAGAGGAAACAAGTTACGAGTGGGTCTCTTCCCAATGACTGAACACCCAGAGGGGCATGATAAGCAGCTTTAGGCGCCACGGACACCTTCAGCATGGAGGTAGATAACCTTGTCGAGAAACACTCCTGCAGAAACTCCAGAACTGTACCAAATGGGAAGTTGACTGGGTTTTGCAGTCACTGTCCGCACCAAGAAGTGAAAAGTTTCCACTTCAGGAAAAGTTTTGCACTGTTTTCTTGTGCTGGAAACCCCTTGGTCTTGAGCTACCAGTGCAAAGGCCTCATGTACAGCAGGCTAAAAGGTATTGGGCGCAGCTGCCATCAGCCCTAACAATCTCTGAAACTGTGTGACAGTGTGTGATTGGCCTTCTCTCACTCTTTTTATGGCTGTGAGAATCGATTCAATACGAGCAGAATACAGACATGCCTGCATGATCATCAAATCCCACACCACGCCAAGATAAGTGGTTCTCTGAGCTGGAAAAAGCAAGCAAAAACCTGATTTGAGACACAATCTGTTTGATAGTGAGGATGTTTAACCAAAAGTGTTTGATAGCATGGATCAGCAGACACCGATCTATTATCAGACACAACCCCTTCTTCGGAGCGATGAAGTATTGGCTGTATAACCCGAACTTTCTCTTGAGCAGAGGAACACGTTCTATGGCCTCCTTCCTCAAGAAAGTGTTTACTTCTTGTTCCATTACAGAGTCTGCTCTGCTCAACCCCATTGAAATGAGGCAGGTGAGATCCAAACTGGATTCTGTAGCCTTTTTCTACAGTCTGCAGGACTAATTGTGAGACATTTGGCAGAAGTTTCCATGCTGCCACAAAGTCTACTAAGGGAACCAGCCTCTTGAGGCTGGCCTCTGATGTGGCTAGAGTAGTCACTCCGGTGCCCTGAAGTGGATGACAGGCAGGAACGACCAGCCTAACAACTCAAGTGTCCCTGGTGGAGGGGATGAGCATTCTTGTGCCATACCATTGTCAGGCGGCAGCTGAAAACCGTGCTTGCTGGAGACCGCTGTGCCCTGAAGCACCGGAGGTCCCGGACAGAGAGAGCGCGTCAAATCTAAATCTTTCTGCAGGGGAGTATGCGAAGCGACGCTCTGCTTCTGGGCTAGGTGGTACAAGGATCTGGATGACAGCTGAGGCTGCTCCCACCCAGCAGCTGGGGTGACCTGGGAGTGATGAGGGAGGAAGCGCTGGAACGCTGCCGTCTGCTTCCTCGCCTCTTGAAACCTCTTGTTGACAAGTGTTTTTTGCATCGCCGAAGATTCCAGAAGGTAAAAGCGGAGCATCCAGGAGGAAGAATCTGTCCTTATCATGCAACTCAGACAGATTCAATCATAGATGTCTCTCTCCGTGGCTACCAGGGCTGCCATAGAACGACCGATGGCCCTGGCCGTCTCCTTGGTACCATGGAGAGAGATCTGTGGCCCGACACAACTGCGCCAGAAACTGTCTCCTCGCCCTCATTCAGGTCCTTAAGCAGGTCAGCTTGGTATGCCTGGAATACAGCTATAGTGTGCAGACATGTTCCAGCCTGACCTGCTGCCGTATAAGCTTTACCCACTAGTGCTGATGTAGCTTTAAGCAGCTTAGTGGAAAACCTCGGGGCCTTCAGGGATGATGCATAGTCAAGGGTAGGGCTACACGATATATCGTATTGTGATTTGCGCATCCACGATAGTCACATCGCAGGATGTGCTATGTTTAGTATACTGATTGTTATATTTATACTGATAGTTTTCATGACAGCTGTTGTGTCATGCCGCCCCGCACCACAACAGCTAGAGGCTGTCTACACTGGACGCGACAAAGCAAAATTATTTGAACTTTGTGTCAGTACATCATAAAAAGAACTAGGGATTTACTCTCGGGGATTTGTCATGCCGCGTCGCATCCAGTGTAGACCTCATCACTGATTATAATGGGTTGTATTGTATTTTATCACATCGCGCTGCGCCACTCACGTCCGGTGTAGACACAGTGAGAACCACGCAGATGCACGTGAACACCGTATTCCATTCATCTCCGAGTCTATTTGTACCTGAAATGACACATACATGTGAAACTGTCAAAATGCATGTCTCGGCAATTATCCTTGTAACGAGTAGACCAGACAAACACAAACAGAACAGACTGGGACTTATAAAAACAGGGCAATCAGGGGAACACAAGTGCATGAAATGAGTCAATTAACTGGGACACGGAACACATGGGCAGGGAAAACACAACAAAACCAGTCCAGTCCAATTTTATTATAAATTTTTTGTAGCACAGCCATTCTAGTGACAATGGAAGTGCGAAGTATGGATGAAAAATGGTAATATAGTTTATATTATAACAATATGATTTATGCACTAATTTCTACAGTACAATGGACAGAGTTTCAAATGCTCCTAACATGCATTCACCGATATTGACCAGATTTCTTTCTTTCATTCTTGCTTGTAATGATATACTAACAGCTAATGAATCTTTAATGTTTTCTTTTCTTTTCTTTTCTTTTGTGTGTGTGTAAAGAACCGAGTAGGGAATGCATGTACTGTTGACTATCAACATTATTGTTGTTTACCTTTATATCATAAAGATTGAAATCAGAGTCTTATTATAAAGAGATCAAACAACTCAAAATCACTGTACAGTTTCAAAGGAATTCAGTTGATTTGTGAGTTCTTTTGGTCCAGTGAAGGAATTATATTAATTAGGGCTTTTTTAATGCTTGAAAAACAGGGTTTTATTAACCAAATTGTTTAATCATTTTTTTTTTAAACTGAAATGAACATTCACTAGAATAAAATGAATAAAATTTTCCAGCACTAAATACAAACAAATACAGCTGAGAGTATGTTAGTTTATGGCTTGGCAGTGAAGTTGCAGGCTCAATATAAATGTAACAGTGAAACAGTGATTGACTATGGAGAGCTGAGCAGATCCATTGACAGGATTGAGGGAAAAGATTCTTTAATCTGGAAGCTTTAAATTGATGAACCAGTGCTACCCCTGCCCCTGGTTTACACAGAACTGACTGTCCATTTATTAATACTGTGAAAATACAATTTCTAGAAGGGTTTAGTATACTGTAGTATTCAAGCATGTTTAAAGCAATTTGTCTGTGCAAAATGAACATAAAATTACACAGCACACTATGAAAATATACACAAAACTATCACTTGTCAGATGTACATAGAAAAAGAAACAATCATTATTTATTAATTTGTCTGCTTGCTTGTTGCCTAATCATGTCACAACATGGTATTAGATGTAGACTATTTTGTGTTCAAACGGTTTGATTCAAGCTCATTAAAAATAATAATAATAATACTGGAATTTTGTGTGCTTTTTTGTGTTGTAAAGATTTGAGGTTTTATTTTACTTTTCAAGAAGTAAATTACATTCTGTAAGTTAGATCAATATTTACATAAATAAACATGATGACGAATTGAACTGCTTGTCTGTTTATCTAGTATATATTCTAAAAAATGCAGAATGCTGCTTATTATTTGAAATTTGAACTCTCCATTAAATAATTTAAAAGCTTTTACATTACTTTGATCAGATATAAAGATTAAAGGATTTGGGAGTCTGTCTCTATCTCACACAAACAAATCTCTTTGCTAAAATAATTACTTTGATGCTCTGCTCTGTGTTGTAATTCTAGATATCAAAAATCATATTATGTACAACCTTTACTCAACATCTCTATTTCAGATGAATTTTATGCACACACACACACACACACACACACACACACACACACACACACACACACACACAAATATACATACATACATACAGACATATATATATATATATATATATATATACACACACACATATATTTATATAGCAAATCTTTTACTCAGTGCTTCAAATTATATTTGAAGAAAGCAGAATTCATGTACATTAATTTAGTATCTTAATCTTAAAAGGATCCTACAGGACCTCTAAAGAAGTATTAAATAAGCAAGTTTGGCCTGACCCTTGCAGCCATAGATCACCAGATTTTGGGTTCAAAAGACACCCCATCAAGATGAGACTTGCCTTCGCCTGTGGGGAGAAAACAGTTTATCAGAAAAGAGAATGAAACAGAGAGAGCTGCTGATAAATCAAACACTCTCATACACACTGTGAACTAGAGCATATTTTTGTTTGCGGTGGCAGAGACACTTTGAGCACAAGGAGGAAGATAACTCATGTAGCCAGATCTTTGACTAAACATAAAATCTGACATAATTACACCACAGTCATCAGCCTGGTCTCATTAAAGTATTTGAAC
Source organism: Sinocyclocheilus grahami (assembly GCF_001515645.1). Taxonomy (NCBI): domain Eukaryota; kingdom Metazoa; phylum Chordata; class Actinopteri; order Cypriniformes; family Cyprinidae; genus Sinocyclocheilus; species Sinocyclocheilus grahami. The sequence goes on along the minus strand of NW_015505219.1, from coordinate 201,179 downwards.
AAAACATACATTTTTGTATATTTGTAGAACAGGACATCTGTTTACTGTCAGTGACTCAGGACTGCACAGCATTGCAGTAATAAGTTGTGCTTCATTATATGATACCATGGTGTAACCATTTTTCACAGCAATTTACAATTTTTTTTCATGAAAATATCATGCCGATCCACGCAAAAGCTTAAGGAGCTGACAGATACTGTAAGTAGAAATATATCGGTTTTTTTTCTTTCTAATAAGAGAAAGAAATTGTGAGTGTTCATCCAGAACTTTTTCTGACTGGATAATATAGTTATCCAGTTTCAAGTTCAAGGCCGCTTCTGATAAATACACACCAGTGCCGCAGATTATATGTACATTTTGCAAGTTGCTATGTTGCTTGGCAATTATAAACAGTTCATAGATTACAAAAAAAGAGCATTGGTTTCTTTTTGCATATTTTCGCATCCACATTTTAAAAAAGCATTCAGCCACTCAAGGTCATTCCAAGGATAAGCGAGTCCTGCATTGCACCGTTTATAAGAACACACGCCAGTGGCGGAACGTCCATATAAGCTGCGAGTGCTCCGCATAGCCAGGCAGTCTGAGAGAATGAGTTCACACATAAACATGATTATAAATTGATCCCTTGTCATTTGAGATGTTCCTTGAAGCTTAATAAAGTGTTGGGAATAAGTACTTAAAATTATTTCTTTGACAAACAATGGTAATTTTCCGTAAATCTACATAATTTACGGAAGCTTCCGGGCAAGTGGATCCTCCGCAGCTTTGTCTCCTCCGCTCTGTAGCTATGACTCGTCAGGACTGTAGCGCGTTCTCAGTGTTTTGCTGGCATGCAGGTGATTTCATGCTCGAGGTAAGCTGTCTGCGAAGCGCTTGCCCAAGTCGAAAAATGCACTGTTGATTGCCGAAAATTCCATTGTTTGATGCAAAACTAACTCGACTAAATCAAATTTAAAAAAAAAAAATATATATATATATATATATATTATATTTTCATGTTCTGTTGAAGATATATGTTATTGTCAACATGCCTAAGTGGTAAAATAAATAAAATTATAAAAATGTATATACAATTTTAAATAACAAACATCAGGAAAAAAGAGGAAACAAAATCCTCAGAACATTTTGAACATTCTGAAGATTTAATTTTTAATCTATGTTTTCCATATGGTTGTGTCGTTGTGTCGTTGTGTCTGGTTTTATCGTTGTTTGCCACATTACTTGGCAATATTTTAAAGATATTATTTTTGTCATTTGCATGGTCTGTTATTGAAGTAGTGTCACCCGGGTGCGAGTTTTAACTCCTATTCACTGGGAATTAAAAAAAATAAATCATTCAGTTGATGCATATATACAGTGGGTACGGAAAGTACTTTCCGTACCCACTGTATATAGAAGGGGGCAATCCCCCTTCGCCCCACCCTCTGAATATTACGTACCTTAACGTAACTACATGTAAACGTTATTTGGCAGTTTTTACTTTAGCATTCGAATAACTTTGGATAAACCTGAAACGATAGCCTAGAAGAAGGATTGGAGATGAATTTCATTTACAAATAAGGTAGGAAAAGTGCATACTTTTAAATCGACACCTGCCACAGTGTTTGCGTCTCTGAGTGCGTCCTAAAAGCCGATGAGGAGGGGGGATCTTAATCTTAGCACTCAGCATACCCGGTTAAAAATGTCACAGCTCGTCACTGACACCCGCTACTTAGGGGAAAACACTATAATGCTCAATCTTGGGTGGCTTTTATACAATTCAAGTTTTTTATCTCTGTCAAATTGTGACTACATACAGTATATTTAAGACAAAAGAAAAGTAATGTTTTTCTTTTTCTATTCGCATTCTCTAGCATTGTTGATTACATGGTCCCAGTTTACTCAGGCCCATATTCTTTGCTGATTGTGCTCTTGTTTTTCTTTAAGGTCTGGCACACCTGATGATGGGCGACCAAGGTATGGCCTATGTTTCTTTTTCACTCTTTTGCTTTCTTGTCCTCTCAAGGCCTACTTAATGAATTCATTGTTAGGCTGTTGCTGGTCACTGGGGTTGTTCATGATTCGGTCATTAAGACTGTATATATGCGCCAGTAGCACAGCATGCACCCTTTTGATCTAGAGTTACAGATCCTCTGAATGTGCCATTATAAGATGTTTTTCTACTCCAGCAGAAGTTCCAGGATCTGTGCAATGGTGGCCCATCCACCCCACAACACCACATCTATCACTCATATTTGAGTTTCATTTTAGATGCACACAATTACACCAACGATCATTTGCTGAAGAACACGAAAATACTTGTAATTCACATAACAAATCACATATTACAAAATTTCTCCTCTGAATGGGCATGTTTCTTTTCCATAAAGGGTAAATATTTAAATTTATTGATTGAAAGGATAACCCATTGAGATGTAGCATCTCATTTTCGAGGGGGTTCTAGAAACACAAAAATTATATAAGCATACAAATAAAATAACGTTACATAACATACACTGCAAATACACAAATTCACAAACACAAATAGCTGGCTCGTCCTCTCCTTAAAAATACATTATTTTTCAGAAATACTGTATTGTTCTGAATATAAGAGTTTTTTTTTCTTGGAATTGATATTCGGGGTCTATACTTTTACTTGTCAATTATACACCTGAAACAATAGGTGGCACCAAATAGCAACCCACTGCAGTTTATTGCACTACTGCCATCTAGCCCAGTATTTCTCAACTGGTGCAGTCAAAGAAACAACAACTGTTTTTATGATGTGAGACTTTTATTTTGAAGACATGCGTGAAAGCTGAGAGAAAAGCCAGAGATATTTGCACTGTCCTGATCCAGTATCTGTGGTCAGATAAGATGTGGTCAGACTGTATGTCAGTGGCATTATTCCAACTTTATTTTGTAGCTTGTTACTAAATAAAGTCTCTCTCACCTCAGAAAAATAACTTTCCTGTCCTGTCAGCCATTATAATGTGCTTGTGCGAATGCGGTGGTGCACGCTGTAAAAAAGAAAGTATGAGCGTGCAACTTCATAGTTATGTTGGTAAATTATGAAATTGCAAAAAAGTACCAATAAATTACGTAGCGTACTATCTAGGAAGGATTTGCATGCACCGCTATGCAAATCCTCTATTCTATTAGTATATAATCTATATCTATAGAATCTATATCTATATCTATAGAATATAGTCTATTCTATTAACCAGGAGCAGTTTCCATATGTTTCATTAACAGTTTATGTTAGTATTGTGTATTTACCACGGTAACTGTTGTTTCTGTAACCCCAAAATGGTGCTTTATTTTCACTTTTATTTTGTATATTTTTAAATGACTGGTGGATCATACCAACTTAATTATTTTAATTGGTAACCCTTTAGTATAGTGACCAATTCTCACTTTTAACAATCTGCATATTAGCATGCATATTACTAGCATATCAGTTTATTAGTACTTATAAAGCACATATTCTGCATTACCATATTCTACATCCCTAATCCTACCTAATACCTAAACTTAACAACTAATTTACTACCTATTAATAACAGTAATTAGGAGTTAATAGTGAGAATTGGATCTTAAAATGATAATGATTGTAAGTACTTTATTCTCAGACAAGTCTGAAATTTTTCTCACGTAACCGTATCCATGTTTAAAACATTCAACACCAACAAATACATTTAATCTACACAGTACAAAAACATCACTCATTATATATTACACTTACATAAATATTACATTACATCCTACATTACATATACTATAAGTTTAAAACTACACCCCATAGGCGGAAATCCCGGGGGGGTCGGGGGGGGGCAGGACCCCCCCCCCCCCCCCGGGGGGGCTCCCCCGGGGGGGGGGGGGGCGCTCTGGAACGTCTGGAAGCCGTTCCTTAGGGGAGGGGTCCTGTCAGGGGCTGGCGTCTGGTGTTCTCCCTCTCACCACCAGAGGTCGCCATCTCCCATCCTCCCGG